>NC_137810.1:8962280-9227280 GCF_963921795.1 Nannobrachium achirus | reverse complement strand
TGAACGCCTGGGGATCTCCCAGGTGGAAGAGGCTAACACTGAGAGGGAACACTGGAAATCTCTGTTGCAACTGTTACAGTTTTTTTCGATTGCTAAAACACAAAAAGCTAAAATTAGGCACAATTTTCACAACCTTTACTTCTGTCCCCAATCGCTTGATTTCATATTAGACTCTGACTTTCCTTCTTTCCACTCTGATGTCAATTTCACATCACCTTGTTGTCAAAACACAACACACAATTTTCAGGTTTGCACACACTTCTCACATAAAATCTCAAAGCATCAATCCACAACACACAAATATTCAAATCTGTAAACTTTCGGGTCTGGCGTCAATTACACATCACCCTTTTGTCTAAAAACCACACACAATGACATTGAGACAGGAACCGGAGGCAGAGATGGGCACAAAATACAAAAACATATTTGAAATACAAAGGTACAAATACCAGGATACTGTCACCAGGATATTATCTTGGTGACAGTATCCTGGTCAGTATTAGACCAACTGACCAATTTCTTTCAAAATATGTTTTTGTTTTTATGCCCATCTCTGACCAGAGGCATGATTCCTAAATCTACTGTAAATCAAAACTTGTTTTGTATGCATATTTGTGTGCTGTTTTATGTGTAACTATGAAAAAAGTAGGCCCGAGTCATTTTACAAAAGGAGAAATATCTTACTGTATTCTCCAGAGCCATGGTCATTCTTATGGTGTGTTCCAGTTCGACAATTGTGTTTTCAATTTTGCTCTTCAGTGTTCTGTACATGCTTGGTAGTGTTCAGCCAAAAGCTAGTTGTGTTTATTCAATGAATGGTATGTGTGTATCATGTGAAAATATGGCTGTGTTTACCAAATGAAAACACGAGTTCCATTTTGTGAACATGTTAAGAGATTTGATGGCAAAGAGATGTTTTGCAAAGGGATGCCAGGGTTTAGCAATTTGTGTGTAATGTTTGGAGTTTTGTGTGTGCAATTTTGAAAAGAACGTACAGTTTTGAAAAATGTGTTTTAGCAATCAAAAAAAACTGTAACCCTGCAACACAATTCTGGATAAGCGGTTGACGATGGATGGATGGATAGTTTAACTTAATCCTATACTATGCTTGAATGACATAAGTTACATACTTTCACCTTACAGTTTTATCTCTTTTTCATGTACAGTAGGTAAAGCAAAGGCTGCACAGTACCTATGGTCTGAGACAGAAGAGCAGAAGATTACCCGAAATAACTCAGCTCAACTGTCTGGTAAGTCTGAAAGGAGACAAAGAGACAAAATGAACACTATGTTGAACTTCACAATACAGTGCATCCATCAAACTGTCACAATGCTAAGTGCTGATTATGTAGGTACTATGAGCAACAAACAACTGGAATGTGATAAGCAGGATAAAAAAAGGACATACTTGGTTCATTAAAACAAAAACAAAAACAAAACTCCATACTAGAGGTTCAGGTCCTCACATTTAGAAATTGGGTAATTGATCACCAGGGTCAGTTACAGAATTATACTGTAACAAACATAATAGGTCAGCAGTAGACAGCCATGTCCTTCTACACAGAACTACTGTGAAAAGTGAACAATATTGAAGATGTTCATTGAGGATGTTAAAATGTTTGTGGGGTTCATCTAAACATATATTTCTTCTATCTGTTGTTGAAAAAAGACCCGACCTACAAGGTAGAGATGCTCACAGTTCAACTGAAGGAGCGAGACAGCCAACTGGAGGAGAGAGACAACCTGCTGGAGGAGAGAGACAACCAACTGAAGGAGAGAGACAACCTGCTGGAAAGGATTGTCCATTCACTGGCAGAGAGAGACAAGACACTGGAAGAGAAAGACAAACTGATGATAGAAACAAGCCAACAAGTGACGCAAAGAGAAACCCAACTGGAGAAGAAAGATGAAGAGCTGAGAATGAGAAATAAGCAGTTGGATGAGGTCATCACTGAAAAAAAGCATTCTGGTGAGAAAGTATTGATGACTTTTTATGTTACACATTTATATGATGATCGTTATCCAGATTGATTCAGCAACAGCAGAATAAACACACACTGCTCCTTACTTTGCATATTATGCACTGATTAGCGCACAACGACATAATAAATAAATCATGTCTAAAAATCTGGTAGACACTCATCATAGGCCTATGCCCTGGTGGAGGTGCCAACTTGTGCCTTATTTATAACAGGTTGCACTTGTTGATGCATGACATCACCAAGAATGCTGGTCCCTCATTGGCTAAAGGCGACCGTGAACACAGACAGACAGAAACCGCCAGAAACAGCCATCAGTAATTGTGTGCTCTGCTGGCACAAGTAAATATTGGTAACATACAGTAAGGTAGCATAACCATGTCAGTGTCTTAGCTTATGAATCTCAATGGAAACTACCCTGGGGCTTGTTGTGTTATCCTTTTAGCAACATATTTGACTGTACAACCTGAACTGTTAACAATCTTGATAATAAAGTATTCAATCAGTCAATTACATTTGTTTGTTTGTTTGTTTGTTTGTTTGTTTGTTTGTTTTTTAAATAGATCGTCAAGTAGAGAAATCAATCGATCTACTGAAGCAAAGAGAGAATCAACTGGAGAAGAAAGATGAAGAGCTGAGAATGAGAAAGAAGCAGTTGGATGAGGCCATCACTGAAAAAAGAAATTCTGGTGAGAATGTAGGCCTACTGATGGCTTGTTTATATGTTATACAATCTGGTAGACATTATTAATCTACCCTGGTTGGTGGGATAAGTAGGCCTATGAAATAGTTATACAGTTATAGTTACCTTCATGTGAAATCACATATGACAAGTAAGTGACTCTCATCCAGGAAAGTTAGTGTTTCCACTCATTGCATTATGACATATTGGTAGTGTAGTGATGCACGGAAGCAGGGATTGAACCCGGATTCCCACTCGCCAGTCCAACGCACAACCAGTTGTGCTAATAGGGCTGAACCCGATTAGCAGGGCTGTTGTCGCTGGTTCATGGCTGGTACTAACTGTGGGGGCTATGGCTATTACAGTAGCATAAGGTAGCATAACCACCTCAGTGTCTAAACATATGGACCACAATGGAAACTTTTTGTGTTATCCTTTTAGCAAAACCTTTGACTGTACAACCTGTACTATTAACAATCTTGTTAATAAAGTAATCAATCGATTAATCAATCAATCAATAATCTTTTTTCTGTTTTTGAAATACACCGCCAAGTAGAGCAATACTGTTAGGATAAATTATGATACATAATTATGTTATTGGTGTATGAGTCTCATATGACCATATAAAGGCATAATATGAACTGAACGTACAGTATATAAGAGACCACATTTTGGTCGCATACTGTAGGTTCAGGCTAAATAGATTGCAGGTCATAGTAACTTTGGTTGCCCTGACTACGTAATCATGATATTCTGTATAAGTCACTAGTGGAAAATTACAAGCACTACGTGGCACTACTTCCTTGTTTTGATTTGGGAACAAATGAATGAGTTCCACGCTTCTTACTGTCATAAACTGTATGTCTTTATATACATGTTTTCCTCCATCTTGGAGGAGAGAGAGAATTAGAAAGCTACCCCTATGGTACGCTCACTGTTTGTCTCCTCTGTCTGACTCCTCTCAAAATACAGCAATCTATGGACTGTCCTTTGGCTCGTGTCTCTTATTTTGGTTATGGATTTTATCCATAATCCATATTTAATTAATATTAATAACTTACATTTCAAATGGTCCTTCGAGACTGGAAAAGCTGCGGTGCGTTTGACCAGCCAGGGGGGGACTTGAGGACCGGTACGGTCCTTCTCTCACCAGGGCTGGCCAAAACGCTCCGACACGCTTTAAAAGAACCAGCCAAAGCTGGAATCCTACATTTCTGTATTTTCAGACAAAGGTTTTTATTTAGACAACAGTGTTATCTGAGTTTTGGATTAATGTGGAACCTGCGTGGACATCCGGGAGCAGCGGACCGTGTTGGACCATCGGACACAAGAGGTTGGATACTCCCCCGGTCCTGTCTGCGCCTGGATCTCTACGCCTGGCAAATTCCTAAGATGATTAAGATAAGTACATATTTACTTAGTCCCCGTAACGTGTCGTGTCTTTGAATTTTGAATTAACGATGTTAATGTAAGGATAATTGATATGATTTGTGTTCTCCCTCCGTCTGGAGGAGTCCGAAAGCTCCTAATAATGTTTTGGTTTGACACGCGTCGTAAATTAACCCTTATCTGCTATAGATACAGATGGTCGTAAAACTCTTTTGTTTCATCTTACAACGTTTCAAGGTGGTGATCAACACCTTAAATCTATTTTTAACTATTTCTCGTTTGGTTTCTCTCCCTCTCATTGCCATGAGGAAGAGACAAATATTTTCAGACTTTTAACTTTTTCGGTACAGTCGTTTTTGTTTTGTCAGTTTGTTTGGACCCTATGAATGGTCATTATTTGTTTGGCTTATAACCTAGGGCGTGTGCTTTCTAGCCAGCCTGATTAAAACCGTGCTCATAGTCAGTTTGTGGTTATAGCTTGTTATGGCTGGACCATATGAATGGTCAGTATTTGTCAGTTTGTTACTGTTATGTTCACTGTACCGATAATACTGTGTTTATTTGGGTCTCTCAGTTTCATGGCTTTGCGCCAAGCCATTGGAAAATGAGAAGCAATATTTTATCTTTGACTATGGACCAGTTCTGTTTTCTGTAATATTAAGTACTTTTAAGACGTTTTAAAATGTCTCTGAGAAATTAAAGTTAAGATTTAAGATTAAGAATAACTAACTCAAATTATTGATGCCTAAATTAATTTAAACTATTGTAACATTAAGATTTTAGAGCCTTCTATAGGACTATGGTTGTGTTTACAGTATCGATAATTCCCGTTTACTCTTATCTGTCCCTCACTCCCTCGCTGTAGTCGCGACACAGTGTGGGGGAGTCAGGAACTAGCCTAAATTAATATAATATGTTGTAACGTTAAGTTTTAAAATCCTCCAGAGGATTCTGGCTGTGTATTATACTATAATTTCATTTATGTGATGAATGGATTCTGTGAGAATGAGTTTGCCGTAGGCTACTGTATGTGTGAGGGTGTGCACAAGTTTTGGGGAAGTGCGTGTGAGTGGTGTTCGGAGAGAGTGTGCGGGCGTGCATGCCGCCCCCCCCCTCCCTCATCTTGTCAAACCCCCCCCCCCCCCCCCCCCCCAACTCTGTGTCTCTGACCCGGTATGAGAGTGCGTGCGTGCGTGCACTTCAAGATTCAAGATTCAAGATTCAAGATGTTTATTGTGACAAGGGAATGTACAAGTACATGCACTGTGAAAAACTTGTGTTGGGGGGTGCTCCATAAAACACATAATTAAAAACGGTACATAAATAACAATAATAAATGTATCTAAGGTTAAGAACAGTTAAAAACAGTTTAAAAGAACCACAGACAGCATACAAGGCCTTGGCACCACAGAAATGTTCATTTCATAGACTCGTTTAGCAGTCTAACAGCCTGGGGTAGGAAACTGTTCTTCAGTCTACTAGTGCTCGCTTTGATGCTTTGATACCTCTTCCCTGAAGGCAACATCACAAAAAGTTCTTTGTGGGGGTGTGTGGGGTCCTTAATGACCCTCAGTGACTTCCTGAGGCAGCGCTGTGTGTACAGCTCCTCCAGGCTGGGCAGCTGGCAGCCAGTGATGCGCTCGGCTGTGCGCACCACCCTTCGGAGGGCCTTATGGTCCTTGTCGGTACAGCTCCCATACCAGCTGGTGAAGCTGCTCGTCAGCAAGCTCTCGATTGTCCCCCGATAGAAGGCCTTGATGGTGTGCGGACTCAGTCCAAACTTCTTAAGGCGTCTGAGTCCGTACAGGCGCTGTTGTGCCTTGGAGACCACCAGAGATGTATGTACCTCCCACGTCAGCTTCTCATGAATGTTCACCCCCAGGTACTTAAAAGTTTCCACCCTCTCCACCACAGCTCCGTTGATGGTGACAGGAGGTTGTAGCTCCCTCCCCCGCCTATAGTCCACAATGACCTCCTTGGTTTTGGAGACGTTCATGTGGAGATGGTTCTCTCCACACCACTGCTCCAGGTTGCTCACTTCCTCCCTATACGCTGCCTCGTCATCCTTGGAGATCAGCCCCACCACCACCGTGTCGTCTGCAAACTTGACGATGGTGTTTGTAGGATGCAGCGCCACACAGTCGTGTGTGTAGAGGGAGTACAGGAGTGGACTGAGTACACAGCCCTGTGGCGCTCCTGTACTCAGAGTCAGCGATGAGGAGGTGCAGTCGCCCACTCTCACCACCTGGGGGCGGCCCGTCAGAAAGTCCAGGATCCAGTCACACAGGCCTGCAGGCAGACCCAGGTCCTGGAGCTTACTGACGAGCCTAGATGGTATTATGGTGTTGAACGCCGAGCTGTAATCAACAAAAAGCATTCTCACATAAGTGTTCTTTCCCTCCAGGTGGGAGAGGGCAGTATGAAGGACGTGTGCTATGGCGTCCTCTATGGCGTCCTCTGTGTCTCTGACCCGGTATGAGAGTGCGTGCGTGCGTGCACTTCAAGATTCAAGATTCAAGATTCAAGATGTTTATTGTCACAAGGGAATGTACAAGTACATGCACTGTGAAAAACTTACCCTGAGTGCGTGCGTGAGCGTGCGTGTTGACTGTGATTCATGCCTGTTGAGTTGTGTGCGTATGTGTGTCACTGTGTATATGAGAAACCACCTGGATCTGTCAAGGTCAGATGGTCTGTGTGTGAGAGAATTGTTTTGGGAACATGTCTCTGTTTAGACTTTCCTTTCTCCTATTTTTCGTAAACGTTCTGATTATTTACTCTCTGAAGTATTTTGTTTAATTGCCCTGTTCTTTTACTGTTAAGACTGCATTACCCATAAATCTCTGTTGGGAACGTCATGTCCCAGGTTACCATAACAACCAAATTAGACCCCATTGTTGAGAAGGACACAAGGTCGCTTCTCGCCCCTGAGGCGTATTACTTATCACTGACACTGTACTGACACTGTGCAGCTGAACCCTTCCTCACTGCTACTGTATGAGTGCATGAATTAAAGCCCTTTTCATTGATTTAAATAATTTAAATTATTTTATTTAACTTTTACAACTTGTTGTAAAAAAGGGGGGAGTAAGGATTAATTTGATTTTAATTTTGATTTGATTTTAATTTATTTAATTTGGTTTTTCATTGATTTAAGATTTATTTGAAACTTAATTTGAAATATTTCTGTTTACATGGGCTGACGAACCACAACCTGAGGCCAGGCCAGGCCAGCAGTGCATGCCAAATCAACCGCAGTGGCACGATGTAAAAATCGTGCCTTGTCGGTGAGTTATGTTGCACTGTTGTTGAAGCCATGTGTAGTACAAACACTATCATGATGAACTAAATTGTTTTGGAAACAGTAAACTGGCCAAGTCCTCTGCCCCGTATAGGAACTACCTGAGAAGAGACCCAGAAGCAACCCCACATCAACTGCATCCTGCGTCCTCCTCCCTCACGTCTCTACAATGCCCCACCACGTCGTCATCATCATCATCATCATCATCATCGTCATCATCATCATCATCATCACCGTCATCACCGACTTTTCAATTCATCTTTTATTTGTTTTCTTTCTTTATTTGTCTTCATTCATCTGTACAAACGATGAATGATGTGTCATATTTCTTTAAACTTTAAGGATTTATTCCAGTTCCCTTTAAAAAAAATATTACAGTCCTTTTCGAAATTTGAATTTATAAATATTATTAAAGTCTTCATAATATTATTATTATTATTACCCTGATACAATGTTTAATATGGAGGTCATATGAACCTCATACAAATATGAAAAGGATAGATTGTTAGGATAAATTATGATACATAATTATGTTATTGGTGTATGAGTCTCATATGACCATATAAAGGCATAATATGAACTGAACGTACAGTATATAAGAGACCACATTTTGGTCGCATACTGTAGGTTCAGGCTAAATAGATTGCAGGTCATAGTAACTTTGGTTGCCCTGACTACGTAATCATGATATACTGTATAAGTCACTAGTGGAAAATTACAAGCACTATGTGGCACTACTTCCTTGTTTTGATTTGGGAACAAATGAATGAGTTCCACGCTTCTTACTGTCATAAACTGTATGTCTTTATATACATGTTTTCCTCCATCTTGGAGGAGAGAGAGAATTAGAAAGCTGCCGCTATGGTACGCTCACTGTTTGTCTCCTCTGTCTGACTCCTCTCAAAATACAGCAATCTATGGACTGTCCTTTGGCTCGTGTCTCTTATTTTGGTTATGGATTTTATCCATAATCCATATTTATTTAACATTAATAACTTACATTTCAAATACATCATTCAACTAAAGGAGAGAGACAGCCAACTGGAGGAGGTCCACCAGACACTGGCAGAGAGAGACAAGACACTGGAAGAGAAAGACAAGACACTGGAAGAGAAAGACAAACTGCTGAACGTGCTGATAGAAACAGGCCAACAAGTGAAGCAAAGAGAGAACCAACTGGAGAAGAAGGATGAAGAGCTGAGAATGAGAAAGAAGCATATGGATGATGTCATCACTGAAAAAAAGAATTCTGGTGAGAAAGTATTGTTGACTTTTTATGTTACACATGTATATGTTGTTCGTTATCCAGATTGATTCAGCAACAGCAGAATAAACAACACTGCTCCTTACTGTGCATACGGTATTATGCACCGGTTAGCTAAAGAAATCTGGTAGACACTCATAATATGTCCTGGTTAGTGGGATAAGCTCTATGAAAGTTCTATGAAATAAAAAGGGGGAAAAAAACACATCTGATTGTAAATACAAATGAATAACAAACCATGTATGTGATGTTACTCATTTGTTTTATTTATGTGGTAGCCTATCACGTATGACAAGTGACTCTCGTCCAGGAAAGTTAGTGTGTCCACTCATTAGATTATGAAATATTGGTAACATAAGGTAGCTTATCCACCTCTGTGTCTAAACGTATGAACCACAATGGAAACAAGCCCCTGGTGCTTTTTGTGTTATCCTTTTAGCAAACATTTGAATGTACAACCTGTACTATTAACAATCTTGTTAATAAAGCAATCAATCATTCAATCAATCAATCAATCAATCAATCACATTTGTTCCATCTGTTCTTTTCTCTCTCTCTCTCTCTCTCTCTCTCTCTCTCTCTCTCTCTCTCTCTCTCTCTCTCTCTCTCTCTTTTAATAGACCTCCAAGTAGCGGCATACATCGTTATACTGAAACAAAGAGATAATCAACTGGAGGCACTCAACCAGACACTGGAAGAGAAAGACAAACTGCTGATAGAAACAAGCCATCAAGTGAAGCAAAGAGAAAATCAACTGGAGAAGAAGGATAAAGAGCTGAGAATGAGAAAGAATCAGTTGGATGAGGTCACCACTGAAAAAAAGAATGCTGGTGAGAATGTACTGATAAACTTGTATGTTATACAACCTTATGGTAAATGCATGTCATAGACACTCATCATATGCCCTGGTTTGTGGGATAAGTAGGCCTATGGGGGTGGGGGGGGGGTCACATATGTAATTGTAAATACAAATGGATATCACACAATTTATGTGTTGTTACTTATTAGTTATTTATGTTTTATTACGTAAGACAGGTGACTCTCATCCAGGAAAGTTAGTTTGTCTCAGTAATTGCGCGCTCTGCTGGCAACGGAAAATATTGGTAACATACAGTAAAGTAGCATAACCATCTCAGTGTCAAAACGTATGAATCTCAATGGAAACTACCCTGGGGCGTTTTGTGTTATCCTTTTAGCAACATATTTGACTGTACAACCTGAACTGTTAACAATCTTGATAATGAAGTATTCAATAGGTCAATCACATTTTTTGTTTGTTTTTGAAATAGATCACCAAGTAGAGAAATCATTTCATCTACTGAAGCAAAGAGAGAATCAATTGGAGAAGAAAGATGAAGAGCTGAGAATGATAAAGAAGCAGTTGGATGAGGCCATCACTGAAAAAAATAATTCTGGTGAGAATGTAGGCCTACTGATGGCTTGTTTATATGTTATACAATCTGGTAGACACTAATAATATGCCATGGCCGGTGGGATACATAGCTGTTATCTGTTAACAGGGCTTAAACAAAGAAGGACACCGACATAAATATGCAGCCGAGCGCAGTACTTGCACGCTCTGTTGGCGCAAGTTATACATATTGGTAACATAAGGTAGCATAACCACCTTAGTGTCTAATGGACCACAATGGAAACCAGACCCTGGTGCTTTTTGTGTTATCCTTTTAGTAAAATCTTTTTACTGTGGAACCTGTACTGTTAACAATCTTGTTAACAAGTAATCAATAAATCAATCAATCAATCAATCAATCAATCAATCAATCAAACAAACAAACAAACAAACAAACAATCAGCGTATCAATCAATGAATCAATCACATTTGTTCTATGTGTTTTTGAAATAGACGGACAAATAAAGAAATACATCGTCTTACTGAAGCAAAGGGAGAATCAACTGGAGAAGACCAACCAGACACTGGCAGAGAGAGACAAGAGACTAGAAGAAACCAACAAACTGCTGATAGAATCAATTAACCAAGTGAAGGAAAGAGAGAACCAACTGGAGAAGAAAGATGTAGAGCTGAGAACGTGGAAGAAGCAGATGGATGAGGTCACCACTGAAATAACAAATTCTGGTGAGAAAGTGCTTATGACTTTTTATATTATATACTGCATGATGTTCTTTGTCTAAGATGATTCAGCAGCAACACAATAAACACACATTTATATCAATGGAAATATGTTTTTTTCCCTTTTTTTTCAATCTTTCAATTTCTTTTTTTCTCTTTTTGTCAATAAAGGCTATAACACTTGTCAATCATCGAGGCCATTACACTTTAATTGCACTGCACCTCTACTTTTGTCTGGGCATAGATCAGTATACAAGTAACATAACAGTTTTAACTTTCATATTTCAACTGAAATGAAAGCTACGTTTGTGGAGAAGAACAGGAGTGACCTCATCAAACGCATCACAGAGGTTCTGGGTATTGTCGATGATCTTCTTGCCAAAGGCATCCTGAGAAAGGAGACGTACAACGAAATCAGGGGGGAAAAGACCAGGGAAGACAAAGTGAGAATGCTGCATGACATCATATCTCTGAAAGGAAAGAAAGCCATGTCATCATTCTACGATGCTCTGCAAAAGTTTGACCCATTGCTTATTGAAGACCTGGGTAAGAAAATAACAATACCTGGAGTTCTGTGTGATATGTTTTTCTTTTTGTTTCTAGTTGTAGGTAATGAGATGTTATTGTTTTAATGTTTAAACATGGGTGAAGATGAAGAAGCTCCAGTACATCGATGGAGACATGGTGGAGAGAGTGGCCCGTTTTGAACTGCAGGAGTAAATCTATCTGAAACTCTCCCATTGATCAACTAAACCATCTGACTCCTTATTAAAACGGTTCACACCCACACATCCAAAATATAAATAACGTAGTTCACACATTACATAAATTATAATCTGATCAAATCTAGGAATAGGTTAAACATTTGGAGAATAAACATTCAGACAAAAAGCCATATCCATTTTACTAACATGAGCACCAGTCATATACTGGCATATATTATAATTTTTGATGGTTCAATGGTTCTATTTTCAAAATTAGTAACACCTATTACCATCCTACATTACTTTGTTACTGTGCAGCTTAACTAAAATGATGCAACCATTTGTTTGATGATATGTCTTGTATAATGAGAGGTACATATTGATCTTTATAGTGTTAGTTTTTTGTACCTGATTTCACTGTGTTGAGGTTTAGGACCGACCTGACCTGTGTTGGTGTATTTAAAAGGATCTCTGGCAAATTAACTCAATAGGGACCACTCCTGTCACATGTTGTCATATGTCTACCTACTGTATGTTCTTCTTATATTATTGTCTCCACCAGCCGAAGGCATGGGGGAGAGTATGTTTTCCCCTTCGTCCGTCCGTGTGTCCCTGTGTCCGTGCGTCCGTCCGTCCGTGTGTCCTCGCAGTTTGTGTGCACCTAATCTCAGTCGCCGTTGGCCCGGTAGCTGCCAAAGTGAGCACACACATTCCCTGGATGCCAATGTAGAACCTCCTCCCTACATTTTTCAAATGGGCCTTTTCTAGCGCCACCTAGTGGCTGATGTTCGCAAAACACATTTCTGTGCACTACTCTTACAGATTTTGTCCAAAAATCCTACAAATCGGTAGGCAGTATCTCGACAGTCATGTGATCGACGCGGATCAGTCCGATTTAGCATATTCCATCCTGATTGGCTAAGATTGGCTTCCAAAGTTTGTAGGATTGAGCTGTTTTGAACAAAATGCCTCAAATCCCAAACGCAAAGAGCAATTATCATGAAATCGCGCACACACGTTCCCACTAGGTCGAGGAAGAAATGCCACTTCAAATTTTTGAAATCAGCCTCATGGTGGCGCTATAACAGGTCGATTTGTGGTTTTACCTATAACTCCACCGATTAGATTCAAACTTTGTAAGCGCACTCCCTAGAGGGTAAGGATAAACTTTTGCCCTACATTTTTCACATCAGCCTTTTATAGCGCCACCTTTGGGCCGACTTATGTAAAACACATTTTTGGATATTACTCCTTCAGATTTTCTCCAAAAATAACACAAATCGGTACACAGTATCTCTATAGTCATGTGATCAAGTCTGATCCATCTGATATTTCATATTCCATTCTGATTGGCTAATATTAGCTTCCAAAGTTTGCAGGATTGCTCAGTTTTTGAACAAAATGCCTCAAATCATCAACGCAGCTTGCCATTAGCGTGACATTTGCCACACATATTCCCACTATGTCAAGGAACAAATGCTACCCTTTTCACATTGGCCTGTTATAGCGCCACCAGCAGGTAGAATTTAGCAAAACACATTTTTGGAACACAATGCTTCAAATCATGCATGCAGCGTCCGATTGCCATAAAAGGTCTAAGGTGAAGAACATATGCCACCCTTTTTACATTGGCCTATACAGTAGTACCACCAGGACGCCTGGCCTGGTGGAGACCTGTGCTCGGAAGAGCACTGCTTCTAGTTACTATTGCTGTGCTTTTGATGTATTGATGTTGATGTATTCCCTTGCTTATTGTGAATCACTATGGATTAAGAGCGTCTGCTAAAGGATCCCCACATTGCCACAATGGACTTGGCGGTAGAGATGGAGCTCGTTAATTGTTATTGATAATGAGCACCTTATCGATCCTGCTTATTGAGCCAGACTTTTATCCAGCCCACTATTGAGCGTTTTCAAATATTTTGTGGAAAGACGTGAGACTAATTCTAAACAGAACTGCTATCTTTTTTTATTGGCCAGTTGTTGTGACTGAGTTTGTGTCTAATCACCATCTATGAAGATAACAATTGAAATAAAAATATTATCATTAAATATAATTAAAACGATCATTCATTAGTGTGCAATAAGTGTTAAATGGCTTTATAGTATGAATAGCACTATAATCATTTCTTGATCACCCCTTGTCTTGATTGTTTAATCGGGTTTGTAGCAGGCCCTTGTTTTGAGCTCCATCCCTACATGGCGGTGGGAGTGTCACTGTGGGTGTTCTCCAGTGGTCATTAGTAATGGTCTTCACTCTGCTCACCGGTAGGGTGAGCTGTCCTCAAATTACTGGATAATTATATCCCCTACTAGCTTAACAGGGGTTTATTTTTGTATTATCATTATTTTTTTAATATTTTTATCCCACGTTTTTTTGCAACCCATTTTCTCACCCAGTGCCAACTACCTAACCTGTAGTCCTGGTTTCCAAATTTCACCCTTTGTTAGCCTCCTGGTTGGTCCCTGACTGACCAACCAGCAGGCTCTATCTGCAGTAGGAGCGAGATCATTTAGCGACCTACAACCGGGTCGCGACGTGGTCGGTAGTTTTCAGCGACCGGGTCGCTAAATCGAGCGACCGGGTCGCTAAATCACCGACCGCGCCGCTAAATCGACCGACCCGGTCGCTAAATCTACCGACCTGCCTGCAGTTTTAGGTCGGTAGATTTAGCGACCCGGTCGGAAGATTTTGCGCCCCAGTCGGTCGATTTAGCGACCCGGTCGCTCGCTTTAGCGACGCGGTCGGTGATTTAGCAACGCGGTCGGTGATTTAGCGACCCGGTCGGGAGGTTGCGTGGCAGGTTAGCCTAACTGAGGTAACGGTCGGGAGGTTGCGTGGCAGGTTAGCCTAACTGAGGTAAGGTTACTGAGGTTAGGTTTAGGGTTAGGGTTAGGGTTAGGAGGTCGGTGGAAGCGACCACCGGTCGGTGGATTTACCTACCCGGTCGCTGGATTAGCGTCCCAGTCGGTGGAATTAGCGTCCCGGTCGATGGAATTAGCGTCCCAGTCGGTCGATTTAGCGACCCGGTCGCTCGCTTTAGTGCCGCGGTCGGTGATTTAGCGACCCGGTCGCTCCATTTAGCGACCCGGTCGCTCGCTTTAGTGCCGCGGTCGGTGATTTAGCGACCCGGTCGCTCCATTTAGCGACCCGGTCGCTCGATTTTGCGACCCGGTCGCTGAAAACTACCGACCACGTCGCGACCCGGTTGTAGGTCGCTAAATGATCTCGCCCTCTCTCTCTATCTGCCTTGTCCCGCCCTGGTTCTGCCTTTTTTATGTTGAATTAGCTAAAACATAATTTTTGGAGAAATAAAAACTTTTAAAAGCATGCTGATTCACTATGCTGCCACTGAGAAGCTACAATTGACTGAAACAAAGTTTGAAATTAGAATAAAGCACACAGAATAACAATATGAAGCAACTGAATTAACATGGCAGTGGATGGAATGTCCCACTGAATGTCCCACCAAGACACAGCAACCAATGGGTGTGGAGAGGGGCAGGACAATGGGCGGGACTTGACAAAGGGTGAATTGTGGAGCACCTGGCTGGCTAGGGGGAGGTAGCATAGAAACCAGGACTACTGCATGTTTTTGTGAGGGCATCTACCCTAGGAGACACGGGGAGATCATGCAAACTCCACACAGAAAGGCCCTATCGCCAACCCCACCCCCCAGCGGGAATCGAACCCAGGACCTTCTAGCTGTGAGGCGAAACCACTGCGCCACTGTGCCCCCTAACAGGGGTTTATTTTTATTTTTATTACTGAATGAAGTATTACAGTAGTAGTAGTAGTACTATCAATCAATCAATCAATCACTAAAAGCTGGGAAGATAACTCTGTTAACCACATTTTTGAGAAATACTTATTGTTTCCTGTATTTTCTTTGCCCAGACATACACATTATTGGAAACATTTGTATTATTTCATGTGATACAGAAATACATTTAAATACATTTTTTGAACTTGAGCTTTTCGTAGAGTGAATCCTTTAAGTGTGTTAGTGTTTAAGGTATCTATCACCCACGCTTGGCCTGCCAGCTGATTGATTCAGCCTCGACACCAAGTCTAGAGGGTTTAAGTGGTTAAATATCTCATGACTTACATATTCATAAAAGTATTTATCATGGTCCTTCAAACGTGCATTAAAAAAAAGTTTTAACTAAACAATCCACTCCATTGAGCCTCTGTGTTCTGAAGCCTTTCGAGTTTCCATGAAAGAATACTATTTCTCATTAGTCAGACACATTTGCACTCAAAAACCACTGTGGAAATAAACTCTTGAACTTGTTTGTGTTTAATCACTTTTACATACACACATGTACAAATATCAAGTATGGTCAAAGGTCATCGTGTAGGCCTTGTGTATTGTAGGAGCCAAACAGGGTTACATTTGAATTTTGTTCACTGAATGGGTTCATTGATGGTGATTTATGTAGGCAGCACATTGGCACCTCATTGGTGGGAGTCTCTGTGGGTGGCCTCCAGCAGCAATAAATAATGGCTCTCACCTGGACACCTGCTCACCTTTATGGCTGGATGGTCTGTGGAGGTAGGGTGAGCTGGGAGAGCTATACTTTGTTGACCACACTTTCACACTTTAACATTTTCATCACTGTTAATTTATTGGCACATATTTATTGCATATATGTATTGGAAACATTGTAGGTAGTAATTGGTGTCACTGAATTAAGTAAAGCATTTTAAACTCATGAGCAATCATTTGTAGTTGTGCACGTCCTACATATTTATCATCTCCCTGGCTTAGCCTACCAGTTGACGGTAATGCTAATCTATTGCGGCATAGCGGCATAGCTCAGGGGTAGAGAAACTGGTATTAGAGCACGAAGGGTATAAATCCCGAAGGGTTCCCAGTTCGAATCCGGGCTCCCCCTGAGTTAAAGTCGAAGGGTCCTTGGGCAAGACTCTGAACCCCTAATTGCCTCCGGTGAGTAGGTTGGTGCCTTGCATGGCTTCCTCCGCCACCGGTGTATGAATGTGTGTGTGAATGGGTGAATGTAATGCACAATCTATGTAAAGCGCTTTGGATTAAAAGCGCTATATAAATGCACCATTTACCATTTATTGCATTGTTTCCAATTTGCAGCACTGATATGACCAATATGCCTATAGGCATATATGGAGATTCGGTTGTCCAGAACCTCTGGTTGATATGCCCATAAATGGGCTTGTCCATATATGGGCGTCAGTCAAAATCCATGGGCATCAGTCAAAATCCACTCGTCTGCTCGTCTTCATTGTTGAATGCATCTTCTTCTCCTTCAGCCGCTCCTTGTTCCTCCTGTCAAGCCTGGATTCTCTAATGGCTATTTCTTCTGCAGTTGGTTCATATGGCTTCTCACTGGCTTCAGCTATAATGTCAGAGATCTTCTTTATACAGTCACCAAGGTTACGCTGCTGGCTCCTACTTAGCTCTGAGGACACGAAAAGCTCCCCTGCCTTGTTGATCCGCGTCTTGTTCTTTACAAGGATGCTTTGTCTGACATCTTCTGCTATCCAGTCTGCTGTTTTCACATGGAATCGCACCTCAGCTTTTGTACTGACTTTATTGACATGCTGACCCCCTGGACCACCGCTTCGGCTGTAAGATACTGTAAGCTGATCCACAGGAACGTGAACCTGGGCGTCCTGCGTTTTATCGGTTCCTCGGTTTCTGTACCTGACAACACTCAGATAGGTGGAAGATCTGATCCGAGTGTTTCTTTCGCACACAGCACACGTTTGATTTGCTTGAAGATTAATCAATCTGTTTAAACACGAATAGCCACTAAGTAAATTCAAACGTGCAATGGAAGTCGCCATGTTGAATCAGCCTCTATTTCTTTTTTTCAGAGCCGATAGCCTAAGATTTGTGACCACGTGGAGAAGGGAAATGTTTTATTTCAATTAGCGTACAGTCCGTATAATCCACTTAATTCACGCATATGTTATTACATACAGTACAGTGGGCCTGCTCGAAGGACCATGAAAAGTACTTCTTGTAGTATTTGGCTGGAACCAGGACCCACTGAATTGTGTCCGATCAGGACTTTGTTTGCCCTGTATGTTTACCTGTGATCTGGAAATAGCTTCAGGAGTGACCTCATCAGGAGCCCTGAAGTTCTCTTGACTCTTGACTGAGAATGCACTTGACTTAACTGTACATCATTCAGCTGTGTTTGCTTCTGTCATTGCAATGACGTCACAATGAGTCATTCATGTCCAACTATGGAGTCCCGGGTAGTAGAAAGGTAGCGCTCTACCCTGGGCAGGGGGCTCAGGGTCTGCCAGGTTGTGGTTCCAGCTCGGCCATGAACACACAAAACTGCTCCAGGTCTCACTTTCTGCAGCGCGTCCTTCCTTCTTCTGCCCGTGGCGGTAAAAGTTCCTGCTAGAAGTTCACCGGGAAAGAGGCCAGATCGCTGAAATCCATGGTGTGCTAGCTAGCTGTTTGAGAACCACTGCTCTATCCCATTAAAACCGGGGATCAGTGTCATCTTTCAATCTATTCAATCAGTCTAGATCCCCACCTACTGTATCCGGTAATATACACGTACACATAAATCTTAAAGTGAATCTACAAAGCTGTTACCATGTCCCTAGTGGAGTAGTAGTAAAAGTATTGGAAATTGGAAATACTCAAGTAAGGTACAAATACCTGGAAATTGTCTCACTCCAGAGGGCCACATTGCATATACAGTCAAAAATAGCAAAAGCAATGGGCAAAAGTCTTGCAAATTCTCCATCTTCTCAGGGCGAACCCACTGGCATTTATATCAGGGGTTCTCAAAGTTTTTATAACAAGTCGTGACCCCATATATTGAAGTAAATCTCTCTTTTTTTTTCCTTCTCATGGCCTCACAGGTCGAGAAGCACAGCAGGGGTGCTGCTGAAGATGAAAGAGCCTTCCTTTACATCAGAGATGGTTAAACCAACTGCACCAGATGAATGGTCAGGGTACTAAAGTATCGTTAGATTTTCAATAGGAATTCAATTTTAAAAAATCTTTTTTCTCTCAATTTTCAAATTTTCTAGCTCCCCATAAAATCAAATATTGGTTCATTTTTCCAATTTTCTAGCTTGCAAAAAAATCAGGAAAATGCTTCAATTTTTTAAATGTGTGATTCATATTTGTCATTATTTGATTTGGAACCGACAAAGGAAAAACATCTTTAAAAAAGGTATTTTTCATTTTTTTACCACATTACGAATATCAAAAAATGGACCAATTTTTCCAATTTTCTAGCTTGCAAAAAAATCAGGAAAATGCTTAAATTTTTTAAATGTGTGATTCGTCTTTGTCATTATTTGATTTGGAACCGACAAAGGAAAAACATCTTGAAAAAGGTATTTCTTAATTTCTTACCCCATTACAACAATCAAAAAATGGGCCCATTTTTCCAATTTTCTAGCCCACAAAAAAATCAGGAAAATGCTTAAAATTTGCTCAATTTTTTGAATGTGTGATTCATATTTTGGCATTATTTGATTTGGAACCGACAAACAAAAAATAGGCCCATTATTCAATTTTCAAGTCCAGGAAAGAAATCGTCATCATGAATGTCACGTGACCACGTGTCAAGTCACATGGTACACAACTTCAAAATAAAAGATAAAAGATCAACATGCAGGCAGGCAGGGGGTCCATGAGGGGTTTACAAGGGGGTCCATGGCTGGTTCCCAAAGTGTGGTTTGGGGACCCCCAGGGTTTCTATGGCTGGTTCACAACAGCCTGGTACACGTACAGCCATGGCTGGTTCCCAAAGTGTGGTTCGGGGACCTCTGGAGGTCCATGACGGATTTCCAAGGGGGTCCATGGCTGGTTCTCAAAGTGTGGTTCGGGGACCTCTGGGGGTCCCTGAGGGGTTTCCAAGGGGGTCCATGGCTGGTTAGCAATAAGTGTGTTTAATTGCGACCGTAGTAGGTCGCAGTTACTTTTACACTCTCTACTATCCAAACCTCCACCAGCCATCAGCCTGTCCTTCCCTCCGTCACGTCACTCGTCACACGTCACACTTTCCCCCTACTCATATCTCCGCCACCGTTGCCCCGATCCATGCCAAAATTTCCATACAAACTCCTTGCCTGCCAAACTACAACCTCGAAGGACCCCCGGAGCTCCAGGGACCCCCAGGTCCCTGGGGGACCCCCAGGTGTAAAAAATGACCAAATGTGCAAAAAAGACCACCCCAACGGGGCTGCTCACGGGGAATTCCCGGGGACCACCGACTCCTGGTGCTCCAGAACGGATGCAAAAGTGGTGGCGCCCCCAGTGGAGGACCCCCTCCACTGCAGCTCACATAAAATGCCTTAACTCGGGCTAGGAGCGACCGGGAGAGCCGGGGCCGGTACCTATTCGTCCGCCTCGGCGGCGCGGAGACCCCACCTCTCATTTCTCATATGGCCCTCTTCTAGCGCCACCATGAGGCCGATTCTGCAAAACACATTTTTGGACACTGCTCCTAAAATTTTTGCCCTAAAATCACACAAATCGGTACACAGTATGTCTACACTCATGTCATCAACTTGGATCTGTCCCATATAGCGCCACCTTCAGGCCGATTTTTTAAAACACATTTTTGGACACTGCTCCTACAATCTTTGCCCTAAAATCACGCAAATCGCTACACAGTATGTCTACACTCATCTCATCAACATGGATCTGTCCCATATAGCGCCACCTTCAGGCCGATTTTTTAAAACACATTTTTGGACACTGCTCCTACAGATTTTGCCCTAAAATCACGCAAATCGCTACACAGAGACACTGCTCCTACATATTTTACCCTAAAATCACGCAAATCGGTACACAGTCTACACTCATCTCATCAACATGGATCTGTCCCATTTAGCGCCACCTTCAGGCCGATTTTTTTAAACACATTTTTGGACACTGCTCCTACAGATTTTGCCCTAAAATCACACAAATCGCACAGTATCTCTACAGTCATGTAACCAGTAAGACTCCCTAATCGGGAGATAAGCGACCGTAGGTCACATGTATACACAAAGAGGGCTGTAACTGCCATTGGTTCCTAGTTGTGTGGGCAATGTGTAGACATACTGTATACCGATGTGCGTGATTTTAGGGCAAAATCTGTAGGAGCAGTGTCCAAAAATGTGTTTTGCAAGAATCGGCCTCATGGTGGCGCTAGAAGAGGGCCATGTGAGAAATGAGGGGTGGGGTCTCCGCGTTGCCTTGGCGGACGAATAGGTACCGGCCCCGGCTCTCCCGGACGCTCCTAGCCCGAGTTACGGCATTTTATGTGAGCTGCAGTGGAGGGGGTCCTCCACTGGGGGCGCCACCACTTTGGCATCCGTTCTGGAGCAGCAGGAGTCGGTGGTCCCCGGGAATTCCCCGTGAGCAGCCCCGTTGGGGTGGTCATTTGGTCATTTTTGCATATTTGGTCATTTTTTACATCTGGGGGTCCCCCAGGGACCTGGGGGTCCCTGGAGGTCCGGGGGTTGTCCCTGGAGGTTGTAGTTTGGCAGGCAAGGAGCGTGTGTGCAAAATTTGGCATGGATCGGGCCAACGGTTGCGGAGATATGAGCAGGGCAATAGTGTGACGTGTGAGGTGTGACAGACAGAGGGACAGACAGACAGACAGACGGACAGTTTGTGCAGGCTGTGATAGTAAGTAGCGACCTACGGTCGCAATTACACTTATTGCTAACCAGCCATGGACCCCTTTGGAAACCCCTCAGGGACCCCCAGAGGTCCCCGAACCACATTTATTGCTAACCAGCCATGGACCCCCTTGGAAATCCGTCATGGACCTCAAGAGGTCCCCGAACCACACTTTGGGAACCAGCCATGGCTGTACGTGTACCAGGCTGTTGTGAACCAGCCATAGAAACCCTGGGGGTCCGCAAACCACACTTTGGGAACCAGCCATGGACCCCCTTGTAAACCCCTCATGGACCCCCTGCCTGCCTGCATGTTGATCCTATTACTTGGATGTTAGACTAGCCTAGCCTACAGCTTTTATTTTGAAGTTGTGTACCATGTGACTTGACACGTGGTCACGTGACATTCATGATGACGATTTCTTTCCTGGACTTGAAAATTGAATAATGGGCCTATTTTTTGTTTGTCGGTTCCAAATCAAATAATGCCAAAATATGAATCACACATTCAAAAAATTGAGCAAATTTTAAGCATTTTCCTGATTTTTTTGTGGGCTAGAAAATTGGAAAAATGGGCCCATTTTTTGATTGTTGTAATGGGGTAAGAAATTAAGAAATACCTTTTTCAAGATGTTTTTCCTTTGTCGGTTCCAAATCAAATAATGACAAAGACGAATCACACATTTAAAAAATTTAAGCATTTTCCTGATTTTTTTGCAAGCTAGAAAATTGGAAAAATTGGTCCATTTTTTGATATTCGTAATGTGGTAAAAAAATGAAAAATACCTTTTTTAAAGATGTTTTTCCTTTGTCGGTTCCAAATCAAATAATGACAAATATGAATCACACATTTAAAAAATTGAAGCATTTTCCTGATTTTTTTGCAAGCTAGAAAATTGGAAAAATGAACCAATATTTGATTTTATGGGGAGCTAGAAAATTAGAAAATTGAGAGAAAAATGATTTTTTAAAATTGAATTCCTATTGAAAATCTAACGATACTTTAGTACCCTGACCATGAATCACACAGGAGAGCAGGAGAGAGGCTCACCGTAGGCAGTGTGGGAGAAAGTTCAGCGATAGGACTGTTCTCAACTATCACCAGCGTATTCATACAGGAGATAAACCCTACCACTGTGATAAGTGCGATGAATGGTTCAGCACTGACAAAGGCCTCAGATCTCACCAGAGGATTCATTTTGAAACCCATTACTTTTGTGACGAGAGTGAGAAAATGTTCAAACGTTGCAGTGACTTAAAAAAGCACCAGAGGATCTACCACCTACTACCTACCACTGCGACCGGTGTGGGAGAAAGTTCATCCACAAACCTCATCTCAAACGGCACCAGAGAATCCATACAGGAGAGCAACCCTACCACTGTGAGCAGTGTAGGAGAAAGTTCAGCCAAAAAAAACATCATCTCAAACAGCACCAGAGAATCCATACAGGAGAGCAGCCCTACCACTGTGAGCAGTGTGGGAGAAAGTTCAGCCAAAAAAAAAACATCATCTCAAACAGCACCAGAGAATCCATACAGGAGAGAACCAGTGACCGTCTGACTGTGAATTGTGTGGGAACAGTTTTCCCATTGATGAATATGCTACCTCTTTTCTTTCTGTTCAACATGTTTTGAGGCATTATTTATATTCCCATTGAAGAAAACATTGAAGAATAGGCTACCTCTTTTCTTTTTGTGTAACATGTTTTGAGGCATTATTTATTTTTTCTATAATTGACATGAGGTTATTTTGAAAAATGGTCTACCTCACTTTTTCTAAGATGTTATTATATTTTATTTTGTTTAAAAATCTGAATATTCATTCAGAACTGAAGTCAAGAACTATAGAGCATATTTGTGTGTGACTGATTATTTTGTTGAGGAGAAATGCTGTAGATAAATAAATATATTATTTATAAAGCAACTTTGTGAGTATTTTGGGTTATTTTAGTGTCTCCAAGAGGCCTGGTAAATTGTCCTTTTTGGGGGAGTTCAGAATATGTGTTTAACTGAGTTAGGAGCGAGTATGGCACCTGACCCAACCCGAAAAAAAACGAGGGGAAAAGAATATTGTGCTCCCCCCACCCCGCATGGCAGTGTCCTCTTTTTGGGGATTCAGAATATGGTCACCTCACCGTACTATTGACGTTACTGGGGAAACATTATTTGGGTAATTAGCTATTTTGTAGCAAAAATGTCAATGACCGATGGTGATTTCTTTTAAAGCAAGCCCCCAGAGCGAAAGAATGTCTCATGGTGCGGAACTACCGCCTCAAGTCACTTGGGAGGCTCACCATCATTGCAGTGAATGGCCAATGCAAAGGGCCAAATAAATCTGTCCTTAAGTGTATTTAACACAGAAAACACCTGCTCTTTCTATGGCATACACATTTTAAAAACAAAATACAGTGCATTTTGTCACCAAGATGCCTAATAGGCTGAAAAGTTACGGGCTGAAGCCGAAGCTTATAATACCCACCTTATTTCAATTTAAAATTACATGATCAACAAAGCATAGAGAAATAAAAAAATAAAAATAAAATAAAATAAAATAAGAGCAAACAATGACATTTTAACTATCATGAAGCTTCAAATATTTCAGATCAGACAAAAGAAAAGAAGATATACTGTAAATATACACATAACACTTCTATGTAGTATATTATATGAGCTGAGTAGTAGTCTTTTTTTTCCTGTTCCTTTTACTTAAGTAAAACATTTGAGTATTTTTTTCCACCACTGCTTGGACGTGGCATTGTTGCAAGCAGAGATGTAGCTTTACAATGCAAAGCATTTGAAAATATACACTGTGTTGTCTGTGGCCACATTTTTTTTTCAATCCTGCAAACTCTAACATTGCCTAAGATAATAAAAATCCTGAGAATCTGTACTTAAGTAAAGTACTCAGGTACATTTACTTGAGAAATATCCACCAATGCATGCTGGGAGGTGATGTACGAATGTTGCCAGATTGGGTTGTTTTCTGCCCAATGGGATAGTTTAAGACTTATTGAGCTGGGAAAATAGTATTAAGCAGACACTTAAAATTTGGTATAGTTTTTAGCATATCTGGTAGGTTTTATTAACCTCACAATCACTATTTTTTCGTGCAGTGTGTAAAGCCTGGTTTCTGTCTACTGCTGAATACTTTGATCTAGCTTAGCACCATATGGCAACCCTAGCCTGCCACATGTTGACACAGCAGCCAAAGACGTATCATTTCGTTGTGGTGTTGTTTCAACTGGTGAGTACCTATAAATGATAGTTACATGGTAAGGAAATTAGAACAGGATTAAAAAAAAGTTTACAATTAAAATCTTATGTGCTGGGGAGCATTTTCATTGGACTGAATGATTTGAGAATCTGTAACTCTGTGCTATCATAGTGGCTGGTTGTCTGTCTGTCTCTCTCTCTCTCTGTGTGTGTGTGTGTGTGTGTGTGTGTGTGTGTGTGTGTGTGTGTGTGTGAGTGTGAGAGAGAGAGAGAGAGAGAGAGAGAGAGAGAATGAGAGAGAGATTGTTTAATTGCTGTAGATGTAGTATGTTTGAACTGAATAAATAGGCCTACATTATATTAAAAAAGAGTGAAAGAGAACAGATCTGCAAACTAACAAGGCTGTGTTGAGATGGATTGACACGATAGGCACCACGTTGACTTTGTAAATGGAAATGTAGCTCAGTCAAAATGTTACCCGAGTAATTTTGCGTTCAGATGGGCTCAGGCAAGCGGTAGACGGCAAACCGGAAGTCATTTTAGTGGACGGGAGTAGAACGGCCAACGGTACGGTAGTCCGGCAGTCGAAACCGGTGACAGTAAACGGCAGTCGGCATGCCGTTCAAAGTTAAATTATGTTATCTTTTTACCGTAGTACAGGATGCCAACACACACAGAACACACATCAGCCAGCAGCAGCAGACAGAGCAGCATGGAGCGAATGGAGCCACCTCAGCCACCACAGAAACCGCCTGATCCGATCGACAACGAGAAGTCAGTTATCATTATCAGTTCAAGAATACCCTATTTTATATGACACCACATTGAAGACATTTCGTGATTCAAACAGAAAGGCTGGTGTTTGGCACATGATATAAGAGTAAAACAAGTACTTGCTTTTAAATGTACGTATAAGTATTCAAGAGAACATGCTTTTACATTTAATTAAAGTAAGAGTAAGAGTACATTTCTAATTTTTCACATCAATGAATTACTGTAATTTTTCCACAATTAATTCATAGGACCTTGGACGCAGTGTTGTAAAGTAACTTTGTACATTTACTCAGTACTGTACTCAAGTACACTTAAGTGTACTTAAAAACCAGATGTGAGGTTCGAAGGTGACGTCATCCCCACAACCGACCACTATAATTTGCGCTATACAGTTGTCCTTCCTTCATCGCCAACGTGGACTGCTATTACCATGGGCCGAACGCAAATGATGGTGGTTGGCTTCCCAGGACCCGCGCCGTCTCCAGCGTGTTGCCTTCCCCTCGGAGAGGTGGGCCTTCTGTTTAGGTGGGATGAAGGGGCGAGTGGGGCGTTTCCACCCGGATTCCCTCCAGGGCTGTGGGTTGGTGCAGCTCCGTTGGAATGTGCGGGTCTCGGACAATTCATCACTTGGAATGGCGGGATCGCCTTCCCTTTCCCACTTTTCTTTAGTGTGTTCTGTGTTGTGTTGTTTTTTTTGCGGTGAATTCGAAGTGAAAACTATAGATGAAAAAAAGAATGAAAAGAAAAATTGTCATGTATAGTATGTGCATTGACCTGACAGAGTTAACAACAACCATCCATCCATTTTCTTGCAATTAAAAAAGAACAATTCGGCAATTCGGTTCAGCGGCACAGGGTTTTACAACTTCCACGTCCTATTCGCCACACAAGCAGCAGCCAGGCTGCAATGTCGTTTCAAATGCATTGCTTTTTAGAGAGTAAAAAAGAAAAAAGACCCATGTGATCTTGGCAGGTTGCCCCAGGAAATGTGCCAAACTCAACAGGAAGTAACGGTACCTCCCCTGTTAACCCGCATGTGCTCTGCACCCCCCCCCCCCCCCCCCCCCCCTCCAATAGTGCCCAGACCTCGTCAGCCACTCAGTCCAGTGCAACTGACAAACAGGGGAGGCCCATATCGGTACAGGCGTGTCGTACCATATGTAACAATTTCCTCACGATAGCAGGTCGTTACGAGCAGCCAGACACCATCTCTCCCCTTATGCAGTTAAACCAGCTCCACCCCAACCCCTCGCCCTCCACCCAGGAAGCGCCCTCAACCTCCGGGTGCCTCCCACCTCCCCGGCTTCAGCCAGTACAGCTGCCCCAGACCTCATCTCTACCTGACCCAGCCCAGCTTTTCTCCCTACTGTCCAACATCTATTCTCACAACGCCCACGCAGTCCCCAGTACCTCTTCGGCTCCCATCCCGCCAATCTCCACGGCCTTCGCCTTCAACACAGTCCCTCCACCGGCTTCATCCTTCACCCTAGCTACAGCCACCCCAGCTTCAGCACCGGCGTCCGACACAGCACGGCCCTCTCCAGATATTGAGTAAATCATGAACTGCCTACACTAACTACCCAAGTTAATGTATGCTAAAAAAGTTATGTGTATTTTTTTCAATTGCCTCAGGGATACTCTTATTTTGAAGAGATCGTCAACCGGAAGTCTTATTGCTACTCCGATAATGCTGCCCACCCCCCATAACTCTATGCTCTACACAGTGCGTTGACAGCAACAATAAGAACAGAAGAAAAGTGTGTTACTTGAGTGGCCACAGCAGCGGTGAAGAGTTAAGGTAATTTCTACTTGTTTTGAAATGTTTTGACCCGAGTCCAGAAGTTGTATCATATCCAGTGTTTTTTACTTTATGTAAAAGTATCAATACTACAACGTAGAAGTACTCTGGTTGTTGTAAAACGTTGAACCTGTGTGACCCAAAACGTAACATGACGGTCGTTGATAATCTGCAACGACCGTCATGTTTCAGGGCTAAACCTCACTGTCTGGAGTTAACGGCTAACGTTGTTGTTCGCTAAACAGACTTTTGGGGCATAGGCATATAGGCCACTAGCTTGGTAATTTTAGCTTACATAGTTGTTCGTTTGTTTACTAAACTGTTTTTCGATGTATTTATTAAACAGACTTTTGGGGCATAGGCATATAGGCCACTAGCTTGGTCATTTTAGCTTACATTGTTGTTCGTTTGTTTACTAAACTGTTTTTCGATGTATTTTCTTTATTATTTTACGTTATTTTGTCCTTCTAGCGACCACGACCATGCCTTCCAAGGCGGCGAAAGCTGGTTTTGCAAAGCAAAGTAAGTGCGTCGTTGGTCAAGTATAACAATAAAAAGGCTACTCGCATGTTCACTTTGCATTGTGAGCTAGAACTAGAAGTGTTATTGATGATAACCAAAATCTACAAAGTAACTAAGGTTTTCAAATAAATGTGAAGTATCTATTATCCTAGATAAAGTACTATGTTCTATCCGTCTGTCTTTCAATGTGATATGAGATACTTAAAGTGTGGTTCCTGTGGAAATAAGCCTTGGCATGAAACTGTACTTTTTTCTATTGCAAACTTATAATAAATTCTTCAATCAATCAATTAAGTATATATATTTTGGAACTGCAGCCAGCGGTGTATGGTAGACAGGACCAAATGCTGCACTCCAATTGGCTATAACGTCCTATTGTCAAGGTTACGGTTCGGCCATCAAATGCTGCACTCCAATTGGCTATAAAGTCCTATTGTCACGGTTACAGTCCGGCCAGTCCAGGGGATCTTATCGTCCGCCCAGCCCATGGGATCTGTGTCATTATCATCACCAAAGTATCGGAGAGAGGGAGGGGGGCGGGGGGCAGATGCACCGAGAGAGAGAAAAAGAGAGAGATAGAGGCGGGGAGAGAGACACGGAGGGGTGTGTGTGTGTGTGTGTGTGTGTGTGTGTGTGTGTGTGTGTGTGTGTGTGTGTGTGTGTGTGTGTGTGTGTGTGTGTGTGTACAGAGAAGAGAAGGAGCGCATCGACGAGTTGTCTGTGTGAAGATCTGATGTTTTCCACACCGGAATGTGAAGCCAGTTACAAAACATTTTGTTACCCATTGAATTCCGTTCACCTCTGCATGGATCCATGACGCCACAGCAATGGAGTAGCAAATTTGCTGCAGCTTACAGCAGAAAAGGGACTTAATTGTGTTACCTTTTGCGCTCTTCTGTGCACAGAAATAGATATTAATGATGAATAATAGTAAATGGATTTGGAAATGGCACGTATATGTGAGCGATGGCTTGGAGGACATTGCATGTGCGTGTGCGTGCATGCATGTTCGCGCACGAAGTGCGCGAACTCTGGAAATTGGAAATACTAAAGTACAAACATCTAAACTGGACTTAAGTACAGTAATTAAGTAAATGTAGTCTACTTCGTTACTTTATACCACTGAAAAATGGGCCCAGAGAGAGTGCAATAATTCATCTGGCTGCTCTTGTTTTTCTGTGCCTGCTACAGACATCTCTTCGAACCTCCAAATAAAGAATAATAACAAGGTGCTGGCCCTGGCCTTTGGTTCCTTTAAAAACAAGAACATAAATCTGGTGATGTGCAACCTACAACTATGTCGAGAAAACATGGACCTGAAGTTCATGTTGGCCACTTGCAGACACAAGGAGAGGAAGCTGGTGAGTGTTTTATCATCATAATCATCATCATCTTCACATGTTTTACTCAAGTAAATGTATCAATATGGCTGAAGTGTTTTGTAATGATAAGTAAATGTTCAAATACATTTAGTGGAGTAAAAGTACAATATTTGAATCTGAGATGTAGTGAAGTAAATGTACTTAGTTACTTTACACCCGTCAGTCATATAGTGCAGTATGTTCTCAACCTGTGGTCCCCAGATGACGTGAAGTGACTTTAAATTCTAATGACTTGTAAAGCCTTTTTAATTCCTAAAAAGACCAAACTATTCACCTTATTCCTGGCCCCGCCCACTGCTTCCTGCTCATATCCTGAAAGTTCCTAGAAAACATCAATATTAGATGTCTAATAGACATCTATATATAGACATCAATTAGACATCTAATCAATGTCTAGTCTATGCTTAGACATCTAAAAAAAAAAACGTTCTAGACCAGAGTTAGACAAATTTTAGTCCTGTGCTTAATGGATTGTTTGTGCTGTCGTGAGAACACAGCATTTTCCAAGTCAAATTGTGTGCGTTGTTGAGTTTTTAGATCTTCCTTTTAGAAATAAAACGGGGTCATACAAAAAAGCTAAACAATCTGGGATCAATTGGGGAAATAAATGTCACTTTTGACCGTTGTATAATTTGATGCCAATACTTTTGTACTTTATCTCAAGTTACATTTTGAATGTAGGCCTTTTACTTGTATAAGTTGATGCCAATACTTTTGTACTTTATCTCAAGTTATATTTTTAATGTAGGACTTTTACTTGTACTGTATATCTATATTATGCTATCGTTTTAGACTGGGAAAGCCTCTGTGTCAGTTTACAGTAGATTTTAGCAGATCCTCTCGCAGATCATTTTGGGAAAACTACTGATTTAGAGTTTGTTTTTCTTTTTTTGTATCTGCCTCAGGACATAATGGGTTATGTTAATACTTTAATCATTAAAGATAACCTCAAACTTAACACTGAGCCAACAAACTGACAGCATCAAACAATGAACTAGAAGGCCTGACCACTCAGGCACAACAAGCCAACATAACTGTTATCTCAGGCAGTCTTTATAGAGGCTCAGCTCGTTGGCACACCAGTCACAGCTGGTCATCACAGGTGAGTCTACTCAAAGCAATCAGACACAGTAGGAGTAGGAGGGGACTCAAGGCAGTAAGGCACAGGGGTTGGTTCCTGGAATGAGAACAATGTTTCACAAAGTGGGGTCCAGGGACCTCCAGGGGTCCTTGGAGGGATTCCAGGGGTTTCTCCAGCACCAAAATAAACTCAAACACTTTAATGTTGGCCTTTTTGAATTAGGTGATCTACAAGCTGCTGCTGGTGCTGTTACTACTACTACTACTACTACTACAAAAAGAAACTCTCTCCTGAATTGAAAATCAATGTTATGTTTACTTAAGAGCTGTTGTTACTGAACAAACACTATGTGTAGGCAGCTGAAAAATAATGTTCAAAACCACTGTTGGGTTTTCTTGGTCTAAATGAACAGTATTGTACATACTCAACAGAATGATGGTAGTAATGCAGTTTACTGTAAGCCTAATACAGTTTATGCTTCAGTGAAACATTTCATGTGACACGCAACGAAAATGATGCTTCAGTGTTTAGATAAGAGTTACTTTATAATAGAAATAAATGAATGAAAAGCGCAAAAGTTTTAAAAAAGTGTAAAAAGATAAAAAGTTAAAGAAGATAAATATATTAATGTATCCAGCTCCCGATGAAGACACAGAGCCATTGGCTCCCTCTACACATCAAGAGGCAATCTGGCACCATCCAAAACAGTCCGATATTCCTTTTCAATCGATCAACAATTAGCTCTAAAGGACAACAAATGGACATCATATGGCCTGGCCCAAACTCTGTTTCTGATCTTCTTCTTTCGTATATCATCGTCCTTGATGATTGGTTGACGACATTTTATTTCACAAGATCTGATAACGAGTTCACTTCATCTTGTAGTCTTCAGGCGGTGTCCACAGCATGGGGAAAGCATCCATCTCCTCCTGTGTGTACTCATTCAGCTTCCTGGGTATCTTTCTGGGCTGAGGTAGCTCCTCAGTCAGGTTAGCCAGGATATGATCTGGAACAACGTCGTCGGCATAGAGGTGCAGGTGTTGCATCATTGTGCGCCGGTGCAGGTTCCTGGGTAGCATTCCATAAACCGCCAGCTTCACGATAGCTTTTGGGTCTTTGAGGTGGAGCTGGGTAGCCGTGACTTGTTTGAATCCGCCCGGATACCCGGTGTGTGACGAGTACACCTTCTGTTCCCACTTGTTCCCAGAGAAGGCGATGTGTCTGGTGTTCATCACCACCACGTGGTCACCACAGTCACTCAGTGCGTGGTAGATGGGTTTGTGTTTCCCTTGTAGTCGAACAGAACACATGGCAGCTATCTTCCCCGGTGGCTGCATATTGACGTCGATCAGGAACCACGAACGGGCGAAGGTTGCCCATTGCTGGGCAGATCTGGAGAAACTGGACATTCTTCTCTTTGGTTGCTAATTCAAATAGGCTCATTTACCTCGACATTGACTTCTTTTATTATTTCATGATAATGCCGGCGCAGACAGTATTTATACAACTCACGGCACAGCCAACCTATTAAAGTTTACTGAAAAATAGCTTTGGGAGTTGAATTTGATTTGCTAGTTGAGTTCAAGGCTGCAGTGCAATTGGAACTTTACTGATATCATTCCGATGAAGACTAGTGACAGTCTTGATAAGTTGAGTCCAAATAGAAATGGATTAAGTTGGTTCTGTGGTCGAACGAGCGTCGGTCTCTGTGCTACTTTGAACTTGCTGATCACGTCACTGACTCAGCCGTAACCATATATAGATTTCCCACTGCAGCTACACCCAAATATGGGGTCCGGCGTCTAACCTAACTGTGTCAGCATGACATCACACCCAAACAAATCAGCCACAGTAACAGACGGAGCAGTGTAATAGTTTTGGTTAATCCACCTTTTTATTACACATTATAAAGATGAACTTTATGTAATGCACATTCACAATGTGTATTCACATATTTACACAAATAAGCACACAAATAACCAGCCAACAATAACATATTGTTGGCTGGTGTATGTACATCCCATAAGAGGAAGTGCACCTCAAGTGCTTGCAAATGAAAACAACAACAAAAGGCATAAGGCCAAAAGCATGAATAATAGACTACAAGCTAGAATATATCAGAGTTCCAAGTGCTATAAGCACTATAAGTGCTACATGTTGCATATCAAAAGAAGTTCCATTACATACGTAATGTTTGACACAAATCCTACTGTGTCCCAAATGTCCCCTTGTTTTAAGAAGTTTGGTTTCGCCTCAAATATCCCTTCGTCTCAAAGCCACAGAGGAAAATGAGCTAATACACAACAATCCTCACTTAACTTGTTTTCAGTCAAACAGGTGATGTTTCTGTAGCTCTGTTCCTGCACAGAAAATCATAGTAAAGTAAAACATGTCATCATGCTCAGCAGATACAATTTTTATCTGCAATGTTCAGTTGGAGGTAGTTAATTGTGGTGAAATCACACCTTAGTGACCAGGGACTGCACCTGTGTCTTTTGGAAGGACAGCAGGATGGCAGGGCTGGCTTGCAAAGCCTTCTTCAGGTTGAGCAGGCCCAGGCACTGGGAGCGAAAGCGCGGGTCGAAGAAGGCATACAGGAAGGGGTTGAGGCAGCTGTTGACGTAGGCCAGACAGGTGGCGTAGGGGTGAGCCAGCAGGAGGAAACGTAGGAAGGAGCAAGAGTCAGGAGCCAGGTTCAGGTAGGAGAGAGCGTCAGCACTCTTCAGCACATGGAAGGGAGTCCAACAGGCAGCGAACACCACCACCAGCGTGCTGATGGTCTTCAACAGTCTCCGCTTGCGCTGCTCTTCCTTGCGCAGGCCGTGGAAGTGGCGGGTGACGGTGCGTCCGATGAACCAGTAGCACACCATCATGGCCAGGAAAGGTAGAAGAAACCCCAGGACTGAGGAGCAGAGGCTGAGGCCGGCCACCAACAGGCTCTCCTGGTTCTTATCTGTCACCACCAGGCTGAAGTCCATGACGCAGGAGGTCCAGTTGCTTGTCTCCTCATGTTTGGTGGTGCGGAAGATCAGAGTGGGAGCAGCCAGTAGAGCAGACAGCAGCCACATCACTGTCAGGGAAGCCCTCATGTGGCCCCGGGTACGAAGCTGGGAGCTGGATATGGAGGAGAGCACGGCTGTTATAGTTAAATAAAAATAACTAAATACAAATAACTTAAATTTAACAAGATGAATGAGATTAATAAATAGTTAACTGAAATAATATTAAAGAATATAACTAACTGAAACTCTATTGTTTGTTTAAAAACACCTACAAATAAAAACCTTTCATAGAGAAAGAAGTGCTCAGTTTTTGACTTTGTTAATGTTTCACTTGTAAGCCTTAAGTTTTCTTTATAAGTAGTGAAAACAGCCAATCTACAAGGTCACATCACAACACATTGTGGACTTATAGAGAGGGATATTCTCTCATAGTCAACAGACACTAACATAGCAAACAAACTAAGTGAAAACTGTAATCACCTTGAGGAGGAGCGTACGATGGCCAGGTAGCGGTCGTAGCTCATACAGGTGAGGCAGTAAACGCTGGCGTACATGTTTAGATGGACCATGTAGCTGCTGATCTTGCACAGGGCCACTCCAAAGGGCCAGTGGTAGCCCATGGCAGTGTACACTGCCCACAGAGGCAGGGTGAGCACAAAGGTCAGGTCAGCCACAGTCAGGTTGCTGATGTAGACGTCAGCGGTGCGCCGTTTGCCCTGCGCTCTCCACACGGTGAGGATGACCACTCCGTTTCCAGACAGGCCCAGGATGAAGATGAGCATGTAGAGCACTGGGATGACAGAGTATGAAGGCCCCCACTCTGAATAGTCACACATGATGGAAGTCTGGTTCTCCTCATAGTCATAGTAGTCATAAGCACTTTCATTTTGCATCTCCATCTCCATTTGTTCCTCTGTGATGATCCGTTGTTGTATTTGGAATCTGTTAGGAAGTATTTAGTCTCTGTATAGGTTCCAATGAACTTCACAATGTCCAATGTGAAGATAGACAAATATTTCTGATGGAAGTAAATCCCAGGAGAAGTTGTCAGCACTCTGAAGTGTGTTTGTTACATCAGGGAGGTCTGGTCTTTATATACCCTTCATGCACTGCATGCCCTCCTTGGACATGCCTTAGCACCTCCTCCTATATGTTCTAGCCCCTCCCTCTTAGGACATGTCCGAACCACTCCTAGGACATGCCCTAGCTCCTCCCTCCTAGGACATGTGCCACACCCCATCCCCTACCCCTCCTCCTCCTCTCTGGAGTGAAGAGCATGTCCAGTTCATTGCTCTCTGATAATTTCATATTATGTGCTTGAGTTCATTCATTCACAGAAAGTAATCTTCTCCAGGTCCATGTCATAAATCAACATGTCATAATTGAAGTGGACATACATTACATGAATGCATTTTACACAAATGCACAATAATCAGGCTATCAAATAATTTAAATTCAAATTGAATTCAAAGAAGCTTGGCATTAGAAAATGTATGGCCTGGACCGCTGTCCTAGTGGTCCGGGCACTTAGGCTCCAAGACTGACAGAGAATCGCGAGGTCCAGTCCCGATCGCAACAGCCTTTAGTTTACTTACTCTATCTCCCTGTTTCCTGTCTGCCTACTGTACTGTCAATAAAGGTATAAAAAGCTGAAAAGCAGGCTCACTAAACATTACTATGACCACCCCTGTGTCTTGCTACTGTGGGCAGTTGGTTAGAACATGTAGCTCTGTTTCCACCACATGTGTGCATTGGTTGCGTTATCTGTCTTCCTTTCTCTATTGCAAGGCTGCGATCACAGAGTATGTAACCTTTCCTTAGTTTTGGGCTAGTCACAGTGCTACTGTGTATTCTCTATTCAGGGCCAAATAGGATTCCATTTTGCTTTAGCTTTGTAAACATTTTATGTTTTATGTTTTTCTCATCATTTGGTTTTGTTGTCTTTGTATGTCTGGTAGCGGTGCTTGTTGTGTTTCTATCACAAATGATGTTGCAGCATTGACAAAAAAGTTTGTTCAGGTGAGATTAAGCAGTTTCCATGGTATACATTTATTGTATCAGTAGTCATTAATTACACATCTGTACGACTATGTCTGGACATGTCATGGGTTGTTTCACTCATGAGGAGTTGTACAATTGCTGTGTCTTTCACTGGAGCACTGTTACTCCAAGTTGAATAGACTGCATCATTTGCATTTGAATGATTGTTGTTTCAAGGTTGAAACATGTACAGGCAACTAAGGGGGTCTTTATACCAGGACGATTGGAAACGCTGCCGGTCTCGTTTTGGATTTATTACCCAAAAAACGTCGCGTTTACACCTTGTTGTTGGTTCGTTTTTCTGTGTTTATACTACAAGTTGACAACGCATGAATTCAAGCAAAATGTGTCATGTTCCCAGCCTACATAGGCCTATACTGTGTATTTACCCTTCAACTATAAAATATAGGCCTATATTGTTTTTAATGAGACATGCTTTGTAATTAGGCTATGCTCCCAAATCCATATTATTATCATCTGTTCGCATATTCAATGAGTCCCGCAAAAGGAGGTTTTTAGCGAGGTGAAGTGAAACACCAACAAAAGTCACCTGGAAGATGAAGGTCGGAACATTTATAGCCTATGGAGCATATTTCTGGACATTATCTACGGGGATGGGCTATATTAAGTGAGTTCTGTCTTCTAGCTGCAACACAGAAGTATAACGCACCATGCGAGGCAACTAACGGAGTAGGCTAGCCTACAGAGGCACATATGGGTATGGTAGTCTACCATACCTTGATTACAAGGGAAAATAATAAAATGTACTTCTTAAAATAAATTCATCATGCCTGTTGCTAAGTATTGGCAACATGACTGTCTTGCATGCGTGCCTTGCACGTGCAAGACCAGACAACAGTCATGTTGCCATACCTTAGCTCTTACTGAACTGACGCACTGCACTGGGATGCGGCGCAATGGAGGATGATGTGCCGTCGCCGTTGCAAAATAAATGTGGGAATCCAGGTGAGTGCACCTGACCTAGTCACATGATAGGAACCAGGAAGTATAAAAGCCTGGTTCCTCCCTTCAGAAAGCCATTTGACTCTGGCGCAGAGAATGGCATTTCCCTCTCATAGGGTGAAAGAGATCGAGAACACATGGTAGGCTAATGCTACTGCTAGCCTTGTCTTTGTTTGCCGAGCACATGCACTGTGTTTTATCCTATTTTAATTGTATTTATTATTTCAGTTCACAAATGAAGCAACCTCCAGTGCTGTGCTGAATTCACCGGTTCCTGTGAGATCTGGATATAGAGATACTGGTAAAACAGTATACATTCTATGTGTTGCCTCGTATTGTATTTTAATGCATTGTTTCGTTTTGTAACATCAATGTCTTCTTTTACACAGTAGCTGTTGGTGCTGATGGTCCCCTGCCTTTGCCCTTGCATTGTGTATGCATTACCTGCAACACAAAGTAGGTTTTAAGCTGTTTTGTTCTTTTTATGATTTGAATTCGATTTAGATACTAGGGCTGGCAACTGATGTATTTTATGATTTGAATTCAGTGGTTGCTGTCTATTCTACTAGGGCTGGCAACTAATGTATGTTTTGTTTCCTTAAAGGGACCAGTCCAGCCACTGTTTTCCCCACTGTTATTTTACCATTTTGATTTGTTTGGTTTATGAGTTGTTTATTTGAGGTACAATAGTTTGGCATGATTTTAGGTTGTATTTACAGTGACATGTTTTAATTGGTTTTCTCTCCTCCCTCTGTTACAGTGTAACCTTGTTCAAGGCCGGGTCCGCCCTGTTGCACATAGCTTCTCCTCTCTCCTGGGACTGCACTGTGGGACCTTTGGTTTTTATTGGTGTGTACGTTTAATTTCTGGCACTGCATGTTTTGTATTGAATCCTTTTTTATTATTGCATGAGTTATATTGGTGCCAGGCCTGTCCCCTCTTCTTTCCCTAGTATTGTTGGTACATAGCATAGTGTGCACGGGCCGACCCGCCCTTCCTCATAGGAGAGTTTTCTGCTAACTTGTCACTTTATTAATTAAGTCTTGCCTTACTTACCTGAGTGCCCTGATACTTTTATTAAAGTTACATTAATGTATTTGGTAGCTACTTTGTAATAAAGATTTGTACTATTTTTCATAACAAAGTGCCTCTGTCCAATTGTTCCTGTTTAAGGGGAAGTTTGGTCACACTACATACAGTGTTGTATATTTAAAGGTCTAAACGTTAAGGGGTTCCTCCTGTCCCCTCTATTTACGGGAGGTGGCGTTGTCAGGCTTATTACGCCGGTACTACATTATGGCGTTGTCGGCAGGATTTAAAGAGGCATTTTGTGTATGAACTTAGGGTTTTATTTTATTTTTGCTGAGTGGGAAAACAGTGGTTGGTGTTGGACGGCAGAGGAAGACTCGTGGACTGCCACAATCGACCCGTCCTTGAACCCAAGGCCCGTGGCAACGACTGGACCCCATTATTGGTTTCGCTGTGATAACCTTTGTCTTTGTCATTATAGCGAAGTGTTGTAAAACAGTGCTGCTGAAATGGGTGATGAACAGGAGGAGGAACTATTGGCTCTGCGTGAGGAGGTACTGAGGCTCAGGGTGGCTAATGAGCAACTCACTCAAGGAAGAGGTGCCAGCTTAGATGCAGGTAATACTACTCCTACTACCAGTAGAAATTCTGCCGGGTTCACCCCCAGCGACAATTCGGCTCCAAACGTGCTCGCACCACAAGCTGAGCGTTTTGTCTATATTCAAAGAGAGAGGAGATGCCCACATTTCTCTGGCTCCAAATCTGAACAATCAATCCATGATTGGCTAGAGAATGTAGAGTCATGTTTGAGAGATAGGCACATGAGTGCCAGAGAGAAGGCCCTCTTCCTTTATGACCACTTGGAGGGGGAAGCAAAAGCAGAAATTAGTTTCCGTTCATTGGCAGAACGGGAGCAGCCAGATACCATATTGTCCATTCTAAAAGAGCTGTATGGTTCCTCCTCTTCTTTTGTTAGCCTTCAGAAACAGTTCTTTGATCGAAAACAGAAAGAGGGGGAGTCTTTAAAAGAGTTTTCTCATTCCCTATCGGCATTAATCGAGAATATAAAACGTGCATATCCAAATAGGTTGACAGACCTAGATACTCTTGTTCGAGACCAGTTTTTGGAACATGTGCGTGATGTATCCTTGCGACGAGAGTTAAAGAGCATTGTAAGGCAACGCCCCTTGATTTCTTTCTTGGCATTACGTCAAGAAGCCATTAAGTGGGCGGAGGAGGGGGAACGGCCTTCTGGACAGACTCGGGCTGGTCTTCATCACTGCGGGGTTGATGTAGAGGGGGCCTGTCATGCGGTGGGAGGCGGGAAGGGATCTGAGTTTTCAGTGTTGCAGGAACAATTTAAGCAACAGCAGTCACAAATTGACAGCATTATGAAAAGTCTATCTAAAATAGAACGTGTACTAGACCAGCCTGCTGCTCGTCCCTATAAACCAAATCTCCAGTTTACCCCAGAAGGCCTGCCCATCTGCCTCCGTTGTCAGCAGCCGGGACATGTCCTCCGCCAGTGTCGCCAGGGGCCGAGGCCACGTTCATCCAGCATGCCCAGTGTTCAGCCCGAATCAGGCCCAGCCCACCCTGCTGTGGGATCTTCAGGTATGGGCTTTGTAAACAGTGCAAATGTTAGTAATCAGACCATTGGCAATGCTCAACCTACACAGCTCCCACCCTTTTCGACCGCTGCCCAGCAACTTATAGGTAGATGCCCTGAAGTAGAGGTGGAGATGGGTGGAGTAATGGTGAAATGCTTGCTGGATACAGGTTCCATGGTTACTACCATTACAGAGTCATTTTTTAATGATGTATTTAAGCCCTGGGGTGCCCATAAACTTAAGTCATGTGGGTGGTTGGCATTGAAGGCAGCTAATGGGTTAGCTATCCCCTATGTGGGATACCTAGAGTTGGATGTCCAGGTTCTGTGTAAAAAGATTCCAAGTCGTGGGATTTTGGTTATAAAAGACACTGCTTGTACACCACAGCAACACGCTGTCCCAGGATTATTGGGGATGAATGTGGTCATAGAATGCTACAGAGAGCTATTCATTGAGCATGGGGAAGCTATTTTTGCCTCTTTATCCGCCATTCAGGCAGATGTAAGCTGGGGGTCAGCCCTACGCCACTGTCATAGGCTGGAAGCCTGTCCATTGCTTCCTGAGGGCCGTGTCCGTGTTCTTGACAAGGCAGGGGAGTTTATACCAGCAGGGTCTGTCAAATTTGTCCAAGTTAATTGTCCAAAGGTCCCCCATGCCCCGACAAAAACTATGCTCTTGGAGCCTGGTGGCTCAGACCTTGCCCCTGGCCTGTTAATGTCCCCCGCCCTTGTGACTGTCAGCAATGGTGTGGCATATGTACCTGTGGTTAATGTTGGAGCTACAGGAGCTACCGTCCACTCTAAACAGGTATTAGGTGTGTTACATCTAGTTGAGGGAGTAGAAGAACCTCAGCTACACTTTGAGGAAGGTAGCAAAGAGGTTGCTCAGGTGACATTGGTCAGTGCACAGGCTGCAGGAGGGCTTCCTCCGACCATCCCTGACTCCATTGCAGCGTTGCACTGGCCAGAACTCCCACCTGTAGCAGAGAAACAGGCAAAGGAGTTATTGGGGAGGTATAGCGAAGTCTTTGCTAAACAGGAGGGAGATATAGGGTGCACTGATGAAATTACACATGAGATACCCCTTCTTGATGAGGCCCCAATCCGTCAAAGATATAGGAGAATACCCCCTACTCAGTGGCAGGCTGTGAAAGACCACATCAAGCAGCTCCTTGATAGTAAAGTGATCAGGGAGAGCAGCAGTCCTTACGCATCCCCCATTGTCTTGGTGAAGAAGAAGACTGGAGAGCTGAGGATGTGCGTGGACTACCGGCAGCTCAATTCTAAAACAAGGAAGGATGCTTACCCACTACCCCGTATTGAAGAGTCTTTGGATGGCCTTTGTGGTGCTCAGTGGTTCTCCACCATCGACCTAGCAAGCGGTTACCATCAGGTCCCTGTAGCTGAAGCTGATAAAGCAAAGACAGCCTTTTGTACACCTTTTGGCCTCTTTGAATTTGAACGAATGCCTTTCGGCTTATGCAATGCCCCTGGGACCTTTCAAAGGCTCATGGAAAGGATCTTCGGTGATCAAAGCCTTCAGTCTGTTCTGCTTTATCTTGACGATGTCATTGTCTTTTCCACTTCAATCGAACAGCACCTGAAGAGACTTGAGATGGTTCTCAGCCGACTACAGCAGAAGGGGCTGAAAGCAAAACTGAGCAAATGCCAATTCTTCAGGACGGAGGTGCAGTATCTTGGACACCGGGTGTCCAGAGAAGGAGTAGCAACTGATCCGGAGAAGGTCTCGGCAGTGGCGAACTGGAGGCGGCCCCAGGATGTATCAGAGGTCCGTTCATTCCTTGGCTTCTGTAGCTATTATCGCCGTTTTGTGAAGGGCTTTGCTCAGTTAGCTGCCCCTTTGCACCAACTGGTGGCTGATGTCATCAAAGTAGCCAAAGAAAACAGAAAGAGGCCAGCCGCTGTCCTGCCCACCATGTGGACCGAGGCGTGCGAGCGGAGTTTCAGTGACCTGAAGAAGATGTTTACGAGTACACCTATTTTGGCTTTTGCTGATTTTACCAAGCCCTTCGTCTTGGAGGTGGATGCTAGTCATCAAGGCTTAGGAGCTGTCCTTTCACAAGAGCAGCAGGGCAAGTTAAAGCCAGTAGCCTATGCTAGTCGGTCACTGCGGGGTTCTGAGCGCAACATGGAGAATTATAGCTCTATGAAATTGGAGTTCCTAGCATTGAAGTGGGCATTGTCTGAGAAATTCAGAGACTATTTGCTGGGTAGTAAATGCAAAGTGTACACTGACAATAACCCTCTAAGTCACTTCCAGACTCTCAAGCTGGGTGCCGTCGAACAACGGTGGGTAGCCCAGCTGGCAGCCTTTGATTTCACTGTGCACTATCGACCAGGAAAGAACAACGGAAATGCTGACTCGCTCTCCCGCCAGTACAGTGAGCCAGTGAGACGGCATGAGGAGCCTGACCAGCAGGCCCAAAGTGCTCCAGACTCTCAGCATGATCCAGAGGAACCAGAAGTTGTGACACAGCTGCAGATTGGTGCCTTGCCCAGTAGAACAACAGCTGAATTGGTAACCTTACAGGGTTCCGACCCAGTTCTAAAAGCTTTTCTTACTTTTTGGAGGATGGGGAGGCCTCCAATTAAAGAACAGCGGTCACAGCTCCCAGAGGATCTTCGGCTTCTACTTCGGCAGTGGGATCGTATCTTGGAAAAGGACGGCCTGCTGTATAGACAAATCAATGCACCACAAGGGGGGTTGTTAACCCAATTTCTTCTTCCCACATGCCTTCACCAGGAACTGTTAAACAGCATCCATGACCAACATGGACATCAGGGCGTGCGAAGGACCACTGACCTGGCAAGGCAAAGGTGTTACTGGCCAGGGATGGGAACAGAAATTGAGAGGTACTGTCAGAATTGCCAGCGCTGTGTACTTTCCAAGGCTGTTCAGCCTGGGGTGAAGACCTACCAGGGTGCCCTCCTTGCCAGTGAGCCACTAGAGGTACTTGCCATTGATTTCACCCTGCTTGAACCGGCAACAGACGGGAGAGAGAACGTGCTTGTGATGACTGACGTTTTCACTAAATACACACAGGCTGTGCCGACTAAAGACCAAAGTGCTGTGACCGTAGCAAAGGTCCTGGTTGACAACTGGTTTACCCGGTTCGGAGTGCCCAAAAGAATACACTCGGACCAAGGGAGGAACTTTGAGAGTGCCCTGATCCGCCAACTTTGTCAGTTGCATGGCATAGAGAAGTCCAGGACCACAACATACCATCCACAAGGAAATGGTCAATGTGAGAGATTTAACAGGACCCTTCATGACCTGCTTCGATCTCTTCCCCCTGAAAAGAAGCGCATGTGGCCAAAGTACATCTCGCAGTTAGTGTGGTCGTACAACACCTCTATCCATCGCTCCACAAGTCATTCCCCTTATTCCCTACTCTTTGGTGTACCACCTCGGCTTCCAATTGACTTCCTTCTGGAGGCAGATGACTCTGCTGATACGAGGTCCTGGGATGAGTGGGTCTGTCAGCACCAGGAACGGCTTCAGGTGGCACGAGATCTAGCCCGCAAGAACCTTGGGGAGGCAGCAGAGTACCGCCAGCAACACCACAACCAACATGTGCGTGATCCAGGTTTCAAGGTGGGACAGTTGGTCTACCTAAAGGATCATCACGGTCAAGGTCGTAGGAAGATCCAGGATGTTTGGTCACCAGTCCTTTATCAAGTGGCCAGAGTGCCGACCGAACCAGGCGGGCCATACACTATTACACTAGCTGATGGCACTGGTAACGTGCGACGTGTCCATCGTACAGAGATGAGGGCAGCACAACTTGAGGCACTACCTTCTGTGCCAGAGGTGACAGAGCCATCTCCTCAGTCTAGCCACCAAGATAAGGACCCTGAGAGTAGTGGAGACGAGGACACCCTGGCATGGATTGGTAGGGAAATGCCAACTCGGCCTGCTGCTGCAACTCAACAGCCCCCTGTACTCAACAGAGCTGAGAGCATGGATAGAGTGGAACACGAGGCCCCTGAAGACGATTCCATTTCATCCCATAGTGGCCAGGAGATGCCAACCGTTCGACGCACTACCCGGCCTACCGCTGGGAGGAATCCTAACCCACACAATCTGCCACGGTCAACAGTGGCAAGCCACAATGCAGGGGTGGTAGGGACTGCTGCTCTATTGGGTCTTGAGACAACAGTTTAAGCCACTGTTATGAGTCAGTTGATCGTCGGGGCGACGACAATTTTTGGGGGGGATGAATGTGGGAATCCAGGTGAGTGCACCTGACCTAGTCACATGATAGGAACCAGGAAGTATAAAAGCCTGGTTCCTCCCTTCAGAAAGCCATTTGACTCTGGCGCAGAGAATGGCATTTCCCTCTCATAGGGTGAAAGAGATCGAGAACACATGGTAGGCTAATGCTACTGCTAGCCTTGTCTTTGTTTGCCGAGCACATGCACTGTGTTTTATCCTATTTTAATTGTATTTATTATTTCAGTTCACAAATGAAGCAACCTCCAGTGCTGTGCTGAATTCACCGGTTCCTGTGAGATCTGGATATAGAGATACTGGTAAAACAGTATACATTCTATGTGTTGCCTCGTATTGTATTTTAATGCATTGTTTCGTTTTGTAACATCAATGTCTTCTTTTACACAGTAGCTGTTGGTGCTGATGGTCCCCTGCCTTTGCCCTTGCATTGTGTATGCATTACCTGCAACACAAAGTAGGTTTTAAGCTGTTTTGTTCTTTTTATGATTTGAATTCGATTTAGATACTAGGGCTGGCAACTGATGTATTTTATGATTTGAATTCAGTGGTTGCTGTCTATTCTACTAGGGCTGGCAACTAATGTATGTTTTGTTTCCTTAAAGGGACCAGTCCAGCCACTGTTTTCCCCACTGTTATTTTACCATTTTGATTTGTTTGGTTTATGAGTTGTTTATTTGAGGTACAATAGTTTGGCATGATTTTAGGTTGTATTTACAGTGACATGTTTTAATTGGTTTTCTCTCCTCCCTCTGTTACAGTGTAACCTTGTTCAAGGCCGGGTCCGCCCTGTTGCACATAGCTTCTCCTCTCTCCTGGGACTGCACTGTGGGGGACCTTTGGTTTTTATTGGTGTGTACGTTTAATTTCTGGCACTGCATGTTTTGTATTGAATCCTTTTTTATTATTGCATGAGTTATATTGGTGCCAGGCCTGTCCCCTCTTCTTTCCCTAGTATTGTTGGTACATAGCATAGTGTGCACGGGCCGACCCGCCCTTCCTCATAGGAGAGTTTTCTGCTAACTTGTCACTTTATTAATTAAGTCTTGCCTTACTTACCTGAGTGCCCTGATACTTTTATTAAAGTTACATTAATGTATTTGGTAGCTACTTTGTAATAAAGATTTGTACTATTTTTCATAACAAAGTGCCTCTGTCCAATTGTTCCTGTTTAAGGGGAAGTTTGGTCACACTACATACAGTGTTGTATATTTAAAGGTCTAAACGTTAAGGGGTTCCTCCTGTCCCCTCTATTTACGGGAGGTGGCGTTGTCAGGCTTATTACGCCGGTACTACATAAACTAACGGAATAAATTAATGAACTGACGCCATACGCCACTGGCAGTCTGTTATTTCACTGGAAGTCACAATCATAGCCTTCCGTTATGGCTTTAAGTAAATTGCCTAGTTTGGAAGCAACATGCGTGCCTTAAGAGGAGGCTAGACGCACTGGAGAGAAAAAGCGACATGATTTCTTTGACTGGAGGAGAGGGAGCGAGGATATGGAGGAAGTTTTTGTGATGGTCTCTGACTGACTGGACAGTTATGTTTATTCTGTCTGTCTGTCTGTCTGTCTGTCTGTCTGTCTGTCTGTCTGTCTGTCTGTCTGTCTGTCTGTCTGTGTCTGTCTGTCTGTCTGTCTGTCAGCAAGACTCAGCATATTACAATAACTCACTCATTACCTGAAGTCCGCTGCGTCTGTGATGTGGCGCGGTGCATGAAGAATTAATCCAGTATTTTTTGGTGAGAAGTTGAAAAAGGGGGACGCAAAATAGTCATTAATCATAGCTTTGCTTAGAATGGAATACCATAGCCTAATGGTTTAATTTAACTTTGCGGAGAGGAGAGCTGTTGCAACTCCGACAGGCCAGCTAGGGTACCAGCCCAGGTGCGACGACTTGTGCGTAATTAGACATTTTTAAAAGGCTTTCATATAGACTACTCCTGACATTTTTCAAATGAGGTTTGTGCTAATAGATCACTGGGCTATTTTCTGGGTTTTAATTAGGCCTACAACAACACAAATAATAATAATACATTTTCGGTTAGTCTGACAGACTGACACTTATATGCAGCAGGGGAAGGGGAGCAGAGGAGGGGGTGCTATGACATCATCACACTCTCCCTCACGGCCGAATTCCGATATTACACCGTTGCGAAACTGATGCGAAACCGCAGAAATGCACTTTCAGAGCCGAATTCGGAAAAGTATCGGTTAGGGTCATGAAACCGCGTCTCCGTGTGTCAAAATGGCCGAATCAATAGTAAAAACTATCGTCTACAAAAAAATCGACCTCATGTAATGACCCCCTAAATGTAAATGTCTTGTGCCCTGCTGTGCATTGGCAACATGTCCAACTTTTTAACCCTTAAGTTCTGTTCAGATTCACTACACCTTCGTTCTGTTCGGGTCATTTTGACCCGGTGGATATTTGGTTTAAAAAAAACAACACCAATATAAATTTTAACTTAACAAATCATCATGATACATTGACTTTGACTCAATACCAAACAATTCATATGATATATTTGGTAAATGTTTGCATTTCTGCTTTGCTATATCACATTAAACACTGAAAGAGCTAGGCGTTTTTACTGATTTAGCTGAAATCCATGTAAAAAAAAACTACTTCATTTAATACTGGGCAATATTGCTCATGCTTATAGGAAGGGGGGGAGGGTTCGGAATGGGGCTTCGGAAGGGGGTGTTAGAAGTGGGGGTTACTGTGTGTCTGTGTTTTGGCATAATACTGTGTATTTCTGTGCTTCCGGGTCAAAATGACCCGAACAGCACTTAAGGTTCAAAACATATGAGGGGGGTGTAGCATGGGTGTAGTGCAAAAATATTTTTTTACATGTTCTTCTCAGAAGAATCTTTAAGGCCAGAGAGTTTCAGGTGGAAACATTTTTAACTTCTACCTTTTTTTTCCAAATGAAAATGTAAAACGGGTCAAAATGACCCGAACAGCACTTAAGGGTTAATGTAACTTTGCAGCCATAATGAATACTATGCAGTGAGCGAAAGCGAAACAGTGAATATTTTGAAAGTATAATTGAACATATACAATTCCAGGGGACAGTTGAATATAATGGACGTGACAGTGACACAGACAGTGTATAGCACTTTTCAAAACAATATACAAAATGTGTTTTGTTTATAATGGAAAAATCACACTATCTGGCACCACATGAAACACGAGTCAAAGTGAACTCATAGTTCCCCATTGTCCACCGTATTGGCCCAGGAGTAAGAACACGTGAATAGCCTAACAGTGGTTCTCAATCTTTTTTGGCTGCAGTACCCCCTTACACTGATTTCCGAAGCCAAGCACCCCCTTCCCCTGGCTACAACAAAATTGACATTAAAAGTCCAGTTCCAATACCAATACGTTCAAAATAAAACAGCATAATGGCAAATAAACATTGCTAATAACAGTTATTACTATAGTCAAGTAATTGATGTAATTTGGTTCACACCATCTCTGTCAACGTTTTATCATTAACCATAACAGTAAAATACATATTCCCATTTTCTAGTTTTTTCTCATGTACCCCCTGCAGTACCCCCGTATACCCCTAGGGGTACACATACCCCCATTTGGCTTATAATATGCAACATGCGCCAGCGCAGCTCTCATCTTTTGAGCTATCATCAATTGAAAGCGAGACAGTTTCACCCTTGTCTTTCTAATGGAATACACAATCCCTATAGCTAGTACTGTAGTCTACAGTTCAATGCTGCACAGTCAGCACGTTAAAGCCTGATTTATTTTTTGTTGCACATTGGTGGATAACACATGTGCGTGTGTGTGTTGCAAGGCGGAGCACAGAGGGGCCGCCGGTGACATTTTGTATTCATTATATTATTATATTATTTATTATTGCTGCTTTCGTGCCCGACTCAATCTGGATAGAATCCTGTAGTGTGCGGAGCGCCCGATTAATTAAATTGTGTAGTGTGTGCATGTTTAGATTATCTGGTAAGAGCATCTTAAACGATTATCTTGTAGTGTGTGATGCTACCAGATTTCATTGCCCCGATTATCTGCTAGTGTATGGCCACCTTTACAGTACCTTTAAGATGCAATAAAAAGGAAAAGACAGACCAGTGTAATTATTTTAGGTTAATCCACCTTTGTATTATACATTATCAAGATGAACTTTACATAATTCATATTCACAATGTGTATTCTATTCACATATTTACAAAACAAGGCTCCTTACAAAAATAACCAGACTCTCAATCACCCCTTGGTGACTGGAAAATACTATTCACACAAACTCAACATATTGTTAGCTGGTATATATTAGCTATATACATCCCATAAGAGGAAGTGTAACTCAAGTGCTTCCAAATGAAAACAGTTACAGGCAAAAGTATGACTAATACACTTCAAATAAGCTAGAAAACATCAGAGTTCCAAGTGCTACAAGCACTAAGTGCTACATGTTGCATTTCAAAAGAAGTTACCTAACGTTTGACACACATCATAGTGTGTCCCAAATGTCCCCTTGTTTTAAGAAGTTTGGTTTCGCCTCAAACATTCCTTCGCCTTAAGAAGTTTGGTTTCGCCTCACACATTCCTTTGACTCAAAGCTACAGAGGTAACGAGCTGATACACTACAATTCTCATTTTACTTGTTTTCAGTCAAACAGGTGACATTTTAAAGCTCTGTTCCTAAACAGAAAATCAAAGTAAAGTAAAAAAGTAAAGTTGAAGATAGTTCAGTGAGGTGAAATCACACCTTAGTGGTCAGGCTCTGAATCTGTGTCTTTTGGAAGGACAGCAGGATGGCAGGGCTGGCTTGCAAAGCCTTCTTCAGGTTGAGCAGGCCCAGGCACTGGGAGCGAAAGTGCGGGTCGAAGAAGGCATAGAGGAAGGGGTTGAGGCAGCTGTTGACGTAGGCCAGGCAGGTGGCGTAGGGGTGAGCCAGCAGGAGGAAACGTAGGAAGGAGCAAGAGTCTGGAGCCAGGTTCAGGTAGGAGAGAGCGTCAGCACTCTTCAGCACATGGAAGGGAGTCCAACAGGCAGCGAACACCACCACCAGCGTGGTGATGGTCTTCAACAGTCTCCGCTTGCGCTGCTCTTCCTTGCGCAGGCCGTGGAAGTGGCGGGTGACGGTGCGTCCGATGAACCAGTAGCACACCATCATGGCCAGGAAAGGTAGAAGAAACCCCAGGACTGAGGAGCAGAGGCTGAGGCCAGCCACCAACAGGCTCTCCTGGTTCTTATCTGTCACCACCAGGCTGAAGTCCATGATGCAGGAGGTCCGGTTGCTTGTCTCCTCATGTTTGGTGGTGCGGAAGATCAGAGTGGGAGCAGCCAGTAGAGCAGACAGCAGCCACATCACTGTCAGGGAAGCCCTCATGTGGCCCCGGGTACGAAGCTGTGAGCTGGATATGGAGGAGAGCACGGCTGTTATAGTTAAATACAAATAACTAAATACAAATAACAGAAATTAGAAAAAATATATACAACTGAAATATTACTAAAACAATAATAAACTAAAACTGGATTGTCTGTTTACAATAGTCACAAAGCAAACTAATCATGTGGGAAAACAATGGGTTTCTTAATATTGCATTCATAAGCTTTATATTTTCTTGTAGTTAAAACATGATTCAATCTACAAGCTAATAATTTAGAAACTCCACTTTGAAAACTAATCAAAACTAGAAACAAACAAACAAGTCAAAACGAAATAAGAATACAAGTGAAAACTGTAATCACCTTGAGGAGGAGTGTACGATGGCCAGGTAGCGGTCGTAGCTCATACAGGTGAGGCAGTAAACGCTGGCGTACATGTTTAGATGGACCATGTAGCTGCTGATCTTGCACAGGGCCACTCCAAAGGGCCAGTGGTAGCCCATGGCAGTGTACACTGCCCACAGAGGCAGGGTGAGCACAAAGGTCAGGTCAGCCACAGCCAGGTTGCTGATGTAGACGTCAGCGGTGCGCCGTTTGCCCTGCGCTCTCCACACGGTGAGGATGACCACTCCGTTTCCAGACAGGCCCAGGATGAAGATGAGCATGTAGAGCACTGGGATGACAGAGTATGAAGGCCCCCACTCTGAATAGTCACACATGATGGAAGTCTGGTTTTCCTCATAGTCATAGTAGTCATAAGCACTTTCATTTTGCATCTCCATCTCCATTTGATCCTCTGTGATGATCCGTTGTTGTATTTGTAATCTGTTAGGAAGTATTTAGTCTCTGTATAGGTTCCAATGAACTTCACAATGTCCAATGTGAAGATAGACAAATATTTCTGATGGAAGTTAATCCCAGGAGAAGTTGTCAGCACTCTGAAGTGTGTTTGTTACATCAGGGAGGTCTGGTCTTTATATACCCTTCATGCACTGCATGCCCTCCTTGGACATGCCTTAGCCCCTCCTCCTATATGTTCTAGCCCCTCCCTCTTAGGACATGTCCGAACCACTCCTAGGACATGCCCTAGCTCCTCCCTTCTAGGACATGTCCAACCCACTCCTTGGACATGTGCCACACCCCATCCCCTACCCCTCCTCCTCCTCTCTGGAGTGAAGAGCATGTCCAGTTCATTGTTCTCTGATAATTATGTGTTTGGGTTCATTCATTCACAGAAAGTAACCTTCTCCAGGTCCATGTTATAAATCAAAGTGTCATAATTGAAGTGGACATACATTACATGAATGCACATTAAACAAATGCACAATAGCAGTCTATCAAATCATTTAAATTCAAATGTAATTCAGAGAAGCTTGGCATTAGAAAATGTATGGCCTGGACCACTGTTCTAGTGGTCCGGGCACTTAGGCTCCAAGCCTGACAGTGCATCGCGAGGTCCAGTCCCGATCGCAACAGCCTTTAGTTTACTTACTCTATCTCCCTGTTTCCTGTCTGCCTACTGTACTGTCAATAAAGGTATACAAAGCTGAAAAGCAGGCTCACTAAACATTACTATGGCGGCCACCCCTGATGTCTTGGTACTGTGGGCAGTTGGTTAGAAAGTGTAGCTCTGTTTCCACCACATGGGTGCATTGGTTGCGTTATCTGTCTTCCTTTCTCTATTGCAAGGCTGTGATCACAGAGTCTGTAGCCTTTCCTTAGGGCTAGTCACAGTGCTACTGTGTATTCGCTATTTAGGGCCAAATAGTATTCCATTTTGCTATGGCTTTGTAAACATTTTATGTTTTTCTTATAATTTGGTTTTGTTGTCTTTGTATATCTGGTAGCGGTGCTTGTTGTGATTCTATCACAAATGATGTTGCAGCATTGACAAAAAAAAAAAAGTTCAGGTGAGATTAAGCAGTTTCCATGGAATAAATTAATTGTCTCAGTAGTCATTAATTACACATCTGTACAGAAACCTATGCATTATATGTCTGGACATGTCATGGGTTGTTTCACTCATGAGGTGTTTTACAATTGCTGTGTCTTTCACTGGAGCACTGTTACTCCAAGTTGAATAGACTGCATCATTTGCATTTGAATGATTGTTGTTTCAAGGTTGAAACATGTACAGGCAACTAAATGTAAATGTCTTGTGCCCTAATGGACTGCTGTGTATTGGCAACATGTCCAACTTGTAACTTTGCAGCCATAATGAATATATATTACTATGCAGTGAGCGAAACAGTGAATCTTTTGAAAGTATAATTGAACATATAAAATTCCAGGGGACAGTTGAATATAATGGACATGACAGTGACACAGACAAACATAAACAAAAATGTGTATAGCACTTTTCAAAACAATTTACAAAATGTGTTTTGTTTTTAATGGAAAAATCACACTATCTGGCACTACTGGGTGAAAAGATGAGAATTTGACAGTTAATTATGAATGCTTTATGAATAAATAACTTACTTAAAACTTGAAATAATTGCAGCAGGATTATGTACCTAGAATTGTTTCAAAGCTTGTGAATCGTTTCAGAGGAAGAGAGCATAACAGTTATTAATCAACATGTATATTATTAAAGTTTCTATTCGAACGTGGTGCGGATGGGACACATTGTGGTATTGGAGATCTTGTATGTTCTGCGCGTGCTACATAGTCTAATGACTGATCAAAAATCAGGCATGAGAAGAAGCAAGCCGCAGCGGCAGCAGCAGTGTTGAAGCAGTGGAAAGAGAGGGACAAGTCAAAGAGTTGAACAGATCCATGGATGGACATGAAACACATGTCAAAGTGTCAAAGTGAACTCATAGTTCCCCATTGTCCACCGTATAGGCCCAGGAGTAAGAACACGTGAATAGCCTAACAGTCGTTCTCAATCTTTTTTGGCTGCAGTACCCCCATTTCCGAAGCCAAGCACCCCCTTCCCCTGACTACAGCAAAATTGTCATAAAAAGTCCAGTTCCAATACCAATACGTTCAAAATAAAACAGCATAATGGCAAATAAACATTGCTTTCTATTCAATAACAGTTATTACTATAGTCAAGTAATTGATGTAATTTGGTTCACACCATCTCTGTCAACGATTTATCATTAACCATAACAGTAAAATACATATTCCCATTTTCTAGTTTTTTCTCATGTACCCCCTGCAGTTCCCCCGTATACCCCTAGGTGTACACGTACCCCCATTTGGCTTATAATATGCAACATGCGCCAGCCCAGCTCTCATCTTTTGAGCTATCATCAATTGAAAGCGAGACAGTTTCACCCTTGTCTTTCTAATGGAATACACAATCCCTATAGCTAGTACTGTAGTCTACAGTTCAATGCTGCACAGTCAGCACGTTAAAGCCTGATTTATTTTTTGTTGCACATTGGTGGATAACACATGTGCGTGTGTGTTGCAAGGCGGAGCACAGAGGGACCGCCGGTGACATTTTGTATTCATTATATTATTATATTATTTATTATTGCTGCTTTCGTGCCCGACTCAATCTGGATAGAATCCTGTAGTGTGCGGAGCGCCCAATTAATTAAATCATGTAGTGAATCTTAAACGATTATCCTGTAGTGTGTGATGCTACCAGATTTCATTGCTCTGATTATCTACTAGTGTAAGGCCACCTTTACAGTACCTTTAAGATGCAATAACAAGTAAAAGACAGACCAGTGTAATTATTTTATGTTAATCCACCTTTTTATTATACATTGTCAAGATGAACTTTATATAATGCATATTCACAATGTGAATTCACATATTTACAGAACAAGGCTCCTTACAAAAATAACCAGACTCTCAATCACCCCTTGGTGAAAATACTATGCTCACAAACTCAACATATTGTTGGCTGGTGTATATTAGCTATATACATCCCATAAGAGGAAGTGCAACTCAAGTGCTTCCAAATGAAAACAACTGTTATAAGGCAAAAGCATGACTAATACACTTCACATAAGCTAGAATACATCAATCAGAGTTCCAAGTGCTACGAGCACTAAGTGCTACATGTTGCATTTCAAAAGAAGTTACCTAATGTTTGACACACATCATAGTGTGTCCCAAATGTCCCCTTGTTTTAAGAAGTTTGGTTTCGCCTCAAACATTCCTTCGCCTTAAGAAGTTTGGTTTCGCCTCACACATTCCTTTGACTCAAAGCTACAGAGGACAACGAGCTAATACACTACAATTCTCATTTTACTTGTTTTCAGTCAAACAGGTGACATTTTATAGCTCTGTTCCTAGACAGAAAATCAAAGTAAAGTAAAAAAGTAAAGTTGAAGGCAGTTCTGTGAGGTGAAATCACACCTTAGTGGTCAGGCTCTGAATCTGTGTCTTTTGGAAGGACAGCAGGATGGCAGGGCTGGCTTGCAAAGCCTTCTTCAGGTTGAGCAGGCCCAGGCACTGGGAGCGAAAGCGCGGGTCGAAGAAGGCATACAGGAAGGGGTTGAGGCAGCTGTTGACGTAGGCCAGACAGGTGGCGTAGGGGTGAGCCAGCAGGAGGAAACGTAGGAAGGAGCAAGAGTCAGGAGCCAGGTTCAGGTAGGAGAGAGCGTCAGCACTCTTCAGCACATGGAAGGGAGTCCAACAGGCAGCGAACACCACCACCAGTGTGCTGATGGTCTTCAACAGTCTCTGCTTGCGCTGCTCTTCCTTGCGCAGGCCGTGGAAGTGGCAGGTGACGGTGCGTCCGATGAACCAGTAGCACACCATCATGGCCAGGAAAGGTAGAAGAAACCCCAGGACTGAGGAGCAGAGGCTGAGGCCGGCCACCAACACGCTCTCCTGGTTCTTATTTGTCACCACCAGGCTGAAGTTCATGACGCAGGAGGTCCGGTTGCTTGTCTCCTCATGTTTGGTGGTGCGGAAGATCAGGGTGGGAGCTGCCAGTAGAGCAGAGAGCAGCCACATCACTGTCAGGGAAGCCCTCATGTGGCCCCGGGTACGAAGCTGTGAGCTGGATATGGAGGAGAGCACGGTTGTTATAAATAAATAAAACTATTTAAATACAAATAACAGAAATTAGAAAAAATATATACAACTGAAATATTACTAAAACAATAATAAACTAAAACTGGATTGTCTGTTTACAATAGTCACAAAGCAAACTAATCATGTGGGAAAACAATGGGTTTCTTAATATTGCATTCATAAGCTTTATATTTTCTTGTAGTTAAAACATGATTCAATCTACAAGCTAATAATTTAGAAACTCCACTTTGAAAACTAATCAAAACTAGAAACAAACAAACAAGTCAAAACGAAATAAGAATACAAGTGAAAACTGTAATCACCTTGAGGAGGAGTGTACGATGGCCAGGTAGCGGTCGTAGCTCATACAGGTGAGGCAGTAAACGCTGGCGTACATGTTTAGATGGACCATGTAGCTGCTGATCTTGCACAGGGCCACTCCAAAGGGCCAGTGGTAGCCCATGGCAGTGTACACTGCCCACAGAGGCAGGGTGAGCACAAAGGTCAGGTCAGCCACAGCCAGGTTGCTGATGTAGACGTCAGCGGTGCGCCGTTTGCCCTGCGCTCTCCACACGGTGAGGATGACCACTCCGTTTCCAGACAGGCCCAGGATGAAGATGAGCATGTAGAGCACTGGGATGACAGAGTATGAAGGCCCCCACTCTGAATAGTCACACATGATGGAAGTCTGGTTTTCCTCATAGTCATAGTAGTCATAAGCACTTTCATTTTGCATCTCCATCTCCATTTGATCCTCTGTGATGATCCGTTGTTGTATTTGTAATCTGTTAGGAAGTATTTAGTCTCTGTATAGGTTCCAATGAACTTCACAATGTCCAATGTGAAGATAGACAAATATTTCTGATGGAAGTTAATCCCAGGAGAAGTTGTCAGCACTCTGAAGTGTGTTTGTTACATCAGGGAGGTCTGGTCTTTATATACCCTTCATGCACTGCATGCCCTCCTTGGACATGCCTTAGCCCCTCCTCCTATATGTTCTAGCCCCTCCCTCTTAGGACATGTCCGAACCACTCCTAGGACATGCCCTAGCTCCTCCCTTCTAGGACATGTCCAACCCACTCCTTGGACATGTGCCACACCCCATCCCCTACCCCTCCTCCTCCTCTCTGGAGTGAAGAGCATGTCCAGTTCATTGTTCTCTGATAATTATGTGTTTGGGTTCATTCATTCACAGAAAGTAACCTTCTCCAGGTCCATGTTATAAATCAAAGTGTCATAATTGAAGTGGACATACATTACATGAATGCACATTAAACAAATGCACAATAGCAGTCTATCAAATCATTTAAATTCAAATGTAATTCAGAGAAGCTTGGCATTAGAAAATGTATGGCCTGGACCACTGTTCTAGTGGTCCGGGCACTTAGGCTCCAAGCCTGACAGTGCATCGCGAGGTCCAGTCCCGATCGCAACAGCCTTTAGTTTACTTACTCTATCTCCCTGTTTCCTGTCTGCCTACTGTACTGTCAATAAAGGTATACAAAGCTGAAAAGCAGGCTCACTAAACATTACTATGGCGGCCACCCCTGATGTCTTGGTACTGTGGGCAGTTGGTTAGAAAGTGTAGCTCTGTTTCCACCACATGGGTGCATTGGTTGCGTTATCTGTCTTCCTTTCTCTATTGCAAGGCTGTGATCACAGAGTCTGTAGCCTTTCCTTAGGGCTAGTCACAGTGCTACTGTGTATTCGCTATTTAGGGCCAAATAGTATTCCATTTTGCTATGGCTTTGTAAACATTTTATGTTTTTCTTATAATTTGGTTTTGTTGTCTTTGTATATCTGGTAGCGGTGCTTGTTGTGATTCTATCACAAATGATGTTGCAGCATTGACAAAAAAAAAAAAGTTCAGGTGAGATTAAGCAGTTTCCATGGAATAAATTAATTGTCTCAGTAGTCATTAATTACACATCTGTACAGAAACCTATGCATTATATGTCTGGACATGTCATGGGTTGTTTCACTCATGAGGTGTTTTACAATTGCTGTGTCTTTCACTGGAGCACTGTTACTCCAAGTTGAATAGACTGCATCATTTGCATTTGAATGATTGTTGTTTCAAGGTTGAAACATGTACAGGCAACTAAATGTAAATGTCTTGTGCCCTAATGGACTGCTGTGTATTGGCAACATGTCCAACTTGTAACTTTGCAGCCATAATGAATATATATTACTATGCAGTGAGCGAAACAGTGAATCTTTTGAAAGTATAATTGAACATATAAAATTCCAGGGGACAGTTGAATATAATGGACATGACAGTGACACAGACAAACATAAACAAAAATGTGTATAGCACTTTTCAAAACAATTTACAAAATGTGTTTTGTTTTTAATGGAAAAATCACACTATCTGGCACTACTGGGTGAAAAGATGAGAATTTGACAGTTAATTATGAATGCTTTATGAATAAATAACTTACTTAAAACTTGAAATAATTGCAGCAGGATTATGTACCTAGAATTGTTTCAAAGCTTGTGAATCGTTTCAGAGGAAGAGAGCATAACAGTTATTAATCAACATGTATATTATTAAAGTTTCTATTCGAACGTGGTGCGGATGGGACACATTGTGGTATTGGAGATCTTGTATGTTCTGCGCGTGCTACATAGTCTAATGACTGATCAAAAATCAGGCATGAGAAGAAGCAAGCCGCAGCGGCAGCAGCAGTGTTGAAGCAGTGGAAAGAGAGGGACAAGTCAAAGAGTTGAACAGATCCATGGATGGACATGAAACACATGTCAAAGTGTCAAAGTGAACTCATAGTTCCCCATTGTCCACCGTATAGGCCCAGGAGTAAGAACACGTGAATAGCCTAACAGTGGTTCTCAATCTTTTTTGGCTGCAGTACCCCCATTTCCGAAGCCAAGCACCCCCTTCCCCTGACTACAGCAAAATTGTCATAAAAAGTCCAGTTCCAATACCAATACGTTCAAAATAAAACAGCATAATGGCAAATAAACATTGCTTTCTATTCAATAACAGTTATTACTATAGTCAAGTAATTGATGTAATTTGGTTCACACCATCTCTGTCAACGATTTATCATTAACCATAACAGTAAAATACATATTCCCATTTTCTAGTTTTTTCTCATGTACCCCCTGCAGTTCCCCCGTATACCCCTAGGTGTACACGTACCCCCATTTGGCTTATAATATGCAACATGCGCCAGCCCAGCTCTCATCTTTTGAGCTATCATCAATTGAAAGCGAGACAGTTTCACCCTTGTCTTTCTAATGGAATACACAATCCCTATAGCTAGTACTGTAGTCTACAGTTCAATGCTGCACAGTCAGCACGTTAAAGCCTGATTTATTTTTTGTTGCACATTGGTGGATAACACATGTGCGTGTGTGTTGCAAGGCGGAGCACAGAGGGGCCGCCGGTGACATTTTGTATTCATTATATTATTATATTATTTATTATTGCTGCTTTCGTGCCCGACTCAATCTGGATAGAATCCTGTAGTGTGCGGAGCGCCCAATTAATTAAATCATGTAGTGAATCTTAAACGATTATCCTGTAGTGTGTGATGCTACCAGATTTCATTGCTCTGATTATCTACTAGTGTAAGGCCACCTTTACAGTACCTTTAAGATGCAATAACAAGTAAAAGACAGACCAGTGTAATTATTTTATGTTAATCCACCTTTTTATTATACATTGTCAAGATGAACTTTATATAATGCATATTCACAATGTGAATTCACATATTTACAGAACAAGGCTCCTTACAAAAATAACCAGACTCTCAATCACCCCTTGGTGAAAATACTATGCTCACAAACTCAACATATTGTTGGCTGGTGTATATTAGCTATATACATCCCATAAGAGGAAGTGCAACTCAAGTGCTTCCAAATGAAAACAACTGTTATAAGGCAAAAGCATGACTAATACACTTCACATAAGCTAGAATACATCAATCAGAGTTCCAAGTGCTACGAGCACTAAGTGCTACATGTTGCATTTCAAAAGAAGTTACCTAATGTTTGACACACATCATAGTGTGTCCCAAATGTCCCCTTGTTTTAAGAAGTTTGGTTTCGCCTCAAACATTCCTTCGCCTTAAGAAGTTTGGTTTCGCCTCACACATTCCTTTGACTCAAAGCTACAGAGGACAACGAGCTAATACACTACAATTCTCATTTTACTTGTTTTCAGTCAAACAGGTGACATTTTATAGCTCTGTTCCTAGACAGAAAATCAAAGTAAAGTAAAAAAGTAAAGTTGAAGGCAGTTCTGTGAGGTGAAATCACACCTTAGTGGTCAGGCTCTGAATCTGTGTCTTTTGGAAGGACAGCAGGATGGCAGGGCTGGCTTGCAAAGCCTTCTTCAGGTTGAGCAGGCCCAGGCACTGGGAGCGAAAGCGCGGGTCGAAGAAGGCATACAGGAAGGGGTTGAGGCAGCTGTTGACGTAGGCCAGACAGGTGGCGTAGGGGTGAGCCAGCAGGAGGAAACGTAGGAAGGAGCAAGAGTCAGGAGCCAGGTTCAGGTAGGAGAGAGCGTCAGCACTCTTCAGCACATGGAAGGGAGTCCAACAGGCAGCGAACACCACCACCAGTGTGCTGATGGTCTTCAACAGTCTCTGCTTGCGCTGCTCTTCCTTGCGCAGGCCGTGGAAGTGGCAGGTGACGGTGCGTCCGATGAACCAGTAGCACACCATCATGGCCAGGAAAGGTAGAAGAAACCCCAGGACTGAGGAGCAGAGGCTGAGGCCGGCCACCAACACGCTCTCCTGGTTCTTATTTGTCACCACCAGGCTGAAGTTCATGACGCAGGAGGTCCGGTTGCTTGTCTCCTCATGTTTGGTGGTGCGGAAGATCAGGGTGGGAGCTGCCAGTAGAGCAGAGAGCAGCCACATCACTGTCAGGGAAGCCCTCATGTGGCCCCGGGTACGAAGCTGTGAGCTGGATATGGAGGAGAGCACGGTTGTTATAAATAAATAAAACTATTTAACCCTTAAGTTCTGTTCAGATTCACTACACCTTCGTTCTGTTCGGGTCATTTTGACCCGGGGGATATTTGGTTAAAAAAAAACAACACTAATATAAATTTTAACTTAACAAATCATCATGATACATTGACTTTGACTCAATACCAAACAATTCATATGATATATATGGTAAATGTTTGCATTTCTGCTTTGCTATATCACATTAAACACTGAACAAGCTAGGCGTTTTTACTGATTTCGCTGGAATTCATGTAAAAAAAACTACTTTATTTAATACTGGGCAATATTGCTCATGCTTATAGGAAAAAATGAAAATCAGACAGGGGGCTTTGGAAGGGGGGTGTTAGAAGGGGGGGGGCTGTGTGTCTGTGTTTTGGCACAATACTGTCTATTTCTGTGCATAATTATGTGCTTCCGGGTCAAAATGACCCGAACAGCACTTAAGGTTCAAAAAATATGAGGGGGGTGTAGCATGGGTGTAGTGCAAAAATATTTTTTTTACACGTTCATCTCAGAAGAATCTTTAAGGCCAGTGAGTTTCAGGTGGAAAAAATTTAAACTTCTACCTTTTTTATTCAAATGAAAATGGAAAACGGGTCAAAATGACCCGAACAGAACTTAAGGGTTAAATACAAATAACAGAAATTAGAAAAAATATATACAACTAAAGAATTACTTAAACGATAATAAACTAAAACTGTATTGTCTGTTTATAAAAGTGGGAAAACAATGTCTTTCTTAATATTTAATTCATAGGCTCATAAAACTCATAAGCTTTTCATTCATAAAACTGTAATCACCTTGGAGTGTACGATGGCCAGGTAGCGGTCGTAGCTCATACAGGTGAGGCAGTAAACACTGGCGTACATGTTTAGATGGACCATGTAGCTGCTGATCTTGCACAGGGCCACTCCAAAGGGCCAGTGGTAGCCCATGGCAGTGTACACTGCCCACAGAGGCAGGGTGAGCACAAAGGTCAGGTCAGCCACAGCCAGGTTGCTGATGTAGACGTCAGCGGTGCGCCGTTTGCCCTGCGCTCTCCACACGGTGAAGATGACCACTCCGTTTCCAGACAGGCCCAGGATGAAGATGAGCATGTAGAGCACTGGGATGACAGAGTATGAAGGCCCCCACTCTTAATAGTCACACATGATGGAAGTCTGGTTCTCCTCATAGTCATAGTAGTCATAAGCACTTTCATTTTGCATCTCAGTCTCCATTTGTTCCTCTGTGATGATCCGTTGTTGTATTTGGAATCTGTTAGGAAGTATTTAGTGTCTGTATAGGTTCAAATGAACTGCACAATGTCCAATGTGAAGAAATACAAATATTGTTGATGGAAGTAATCCCAGGTTGTCAGGACTCCTGTCACTCTGAAGTGTGTTTGTTCCATCTGATCAGTGGTCTGGTCTTTATATACCCCTTGATGCACTGCATGCCCTCCTAGGATATGCCCTAGCCAAGTCCCTCCTCCAAGACATGCCCTGGTTCCCTCCTAGGACATGCCCTAGTCCCAAGGACATGCCCAAGCCCCCTCCCTCCTAGGACCTGCCCTAGCCCCCTCCCTCCTAGGATATGTCTTAGTCACATCCTAGGACATGCCTTAGCAGTCTATTGTTCCTCAAATGGAGGTAGCCCTAGAGTTAAATAGGGGAAGCAAGAATAACTAGAAGCAGTGCTCTTCCGAGCACAGGTCTCCACCAGGCCGTGCGTCCTGGTGGTGCTACTGTATTATAGGCCAATGTAAAAAGGGTGGCATGTGTTCTTCACCTTAGATCCTTCATGGCAATCGGACGCTGCATGCATGATTTGAAGCATTGTTCCAAAAATATGTTTTGCTAAAGTCTACCTGCTGGTGGCGCTATAACAAGCCAATGTGAAAAAGGTAGCATTTGTTCCTTGACCTAGTGGGAATATGTGTGGCAAATTTCACGGTAATTGCAAGCATGGTTGATGATTTGAGGCATTTTGTTCAAAAACGGAGCAATCCTGCAAACTTTGGAAGCTAATATTAGCCAATCAGGATGGAATATGAAATATCAGACGGATCGTACTTGATCACATGACTATAGAGATACTGTGTACCGATTTGCATGATTTTTGGATAAAATCTCAAGGAGTAATATCCAAAAATGCGTTTTACATAAGTCGGCCCAAAGGTGGCGCTATAAAAGGCTGATGTGAAAAATGCAGGGCAAAGGTTTATCCTTAGCCTCTAGGGAGTGCGCTTACAAAGTTTGAAACTGATCGGTGGAGTTATAGGTAAAACCACAAATCGGCCTGTTATAGCGCCACCATGAGGCTGTTTAAAAAAAAAATAAGTGGCATTTCTTCCTCGGCCTAGTGGGAATGTGTGTGTGCGATTTCATGATAATTGCACTTTGCGTTTGTGATTTGAGGCATTTTGTTCAAAACGGCTCAATCCTACAAACTTTGAAAGCCAATTTTAGCCAATCAGGATGGAATATGCAAATTCGGATAGATCCGTGTCGATCACATGACTGTCGAGATACTGCCTACCGATTTGTAGGATTTTTGGACAAAATCTGTAAGAGTAGTGCACAGAAATGTGTTTTGCGAACATCGGCCACTAGGTGGCGCTAGAAAAGGCCCATTTGAAAGATTTAGGGCAGAGGTTCTAGATTGGCATCCAGGGAATGTGTGTGCTCACTTTGGCAGCGACCGGGCCAACGGCGACTGAGATTAGGTGCTCACAAACTGCGAGGACGCACAGACGGACGGACGGACGCACGCACGCACGGACGGACGGACACACGGACGGACGGAGGGGAAAACATACTCTCCCCCATGCCTTCGGCTGGTGGAGACAACAATAATGACAAAACATTGGCACATGTTTTAACATGCTGATCTGTTAAGTGTTTAAACCCAATTAAATGCATACAGATTTACCAGTGTGACTGTTGTTGAATTGAAAGTATTTATAGGTTTAACTTAGTAGCCATTGTGCTGTCTCATTTTGAGTCTTAAGCTCCCAAATAGAGTAATTTATTGCAACGTTTCGACCCGCAGTGGGTCTTCGTCAGGCACGTTTCGACCCGCAGTGGGTCTTCGTCAGGCATGGCGACATACAGAGAATGTGAATGTTAAATACAAGCACAAGAAGTGGTGAGTAGCAATGCACACAGCTGATCACAATGTTACAATCAAAGTAACCCCACCCCCCTCTCATTACCACGGTAACAGGCTGCAGTGACCAAATGACAAGCCTCTGTAGGGTAAAATACATATCAAATTATATCAGGGACTAAGGGGGTTACAAAGGGGACAAATTATCCAAGATGCAGAGTGATAAAAATAAATAAACTGCACAGCAAAAGCAAAGAAACATTGTGTTGAGTGACTCAAAGTCTACAAAATGTCACCATTCAATTAATAAAAGTACAGCATATAGCAATATATAAATGTAAATGTAAGTAAGAACAGGATACAAAAGGGCATCAAAACAAACAATGACAAATGCAAAAACAATGGAAATATTAAAAAGGCAAGTATACAAAACAAACATAAAGCTAACCTAAGAATGGTTTGATATCAAATTCCTCGTTAAGGCCGTGAGGGGCCATAGTGTTCATTGAGTAGATGTAAAAAGCCTCGCGTTGAAGCAGAAGCCTATTATGGTCACCACCACGAGGGGGTCTGTTGACCTTTTCAATACCCCAGTACCTTAGACTAGAGATACTGTGGCCCATTTGTTTAAAGTGGGCAGCTACAGGGTTACGAATATCACCACACCTGATGTTGCTTCTATGCTCACTTATTCAAGTCCGAAGAGCTCTGCTGGTTTTCCCTATGTAAGCTAATCCACATGGACATTTAATAAGGTATGCAACATAGGTCGTGGCACAAGTAATGGCTCCATGAATGCTGGACATTATCTTGCCACTATGAGGATGAGTAAAGGAGTTGGTCTTGGTGGTAAAACTGCACTGAGCACAATGTGAACATTTGTAGTTGCCAGGAGGAATGTCTGAGAGAAATGTATTTTTAGTAGAAGGAATGTACAAATGTACTAGCTGGTCCCTGATAGTGGGGGACCGCCTGAAAACAAGTTTAGGGGGCTCTTTGAAAACAGATTTGAGTTTAGGGTCTGTTTCAATGATATGCCAGTGTCTGAGTAGAGTACTTCTGAATTCAGAGCCCAATGGGGAATACTTCGTGATACAAAGGGGAGATACATTTTTCTTTTGAGTACGTTAAGTGGGATTCAGACATTCTTCCTGTGTGGCAGTGTCAAAACGTTTAGCTGCATTTTCAATCCATTCAGGTTTGTACCCTCTAGTTAAGAACTGTCTCATTTTGAACACAATTTTTATGGCCGTTGATTAAATACAAATGTTCTCAGGAGGCACTAAATGCAACTCCATTTCTTATATTTAATGTTATATTATTCAAAAATAATATAATGTAACTTATAACAGCATTTATTAAGTTATTTGTAATTTTGTTAGTTATAAACTCTATTTTTATAAGTTTTCATGCATAGGCCTACTTATAAACATTTATAATGAGTGTTATGAAGACTTATAAGGGCATTACAATGCACTATGAATGCATGTATAATGCATGCAGTCTGTGTGTTAGCAAAAGCTGTTCTAAATGTTGGACAATTCTGGGTTTGCTAGTAGGATGGATAATTGAAGGAGTTCCCTATAAACAATGTTGTCAGTATTGCCCTCAACATAATCCACAATGAAAACCATGCAACCTTGACAGCTTGTCATGTTTGTGTTTCTATCACAAATTATGTCGCAGCATTGACAAAAAAAAAAATATTTCAGGTGAGATTAAGCCGTTTTCATGGTATAAATTAATTGCCTCAGTAGATTAATTAAACATCTGTACAGAAACCTATGAACCATAATGTCTGGACATGTCATGGGTCGTTTCACTCATGAGGTGTTTTACAATGGAGCACTGTTACTCCAAGTTGAATAGACTGCATCGTTTGCATTTGAATGATTGCTGTTTCAAGGTTGAAACATGTACAGACAACTAAATGTAAATGTCTTGTGCCCTAATGGACTGCTGTGCATTGGCAACATGTCCAACTGTTTTAATGTAACCTTGAATTACTATGCAGGGAGCAAAACAGTGAATCTTTTGACATGTACAATTTCAGGGGACAGTTGAATATAATGGGCGTGACAGTGACACAGACAGACATATACGAAAATGTGCTTAGCACAAACTTTTCTTTCTTCAAAAATCTGTGTAAAAGACGGTTGTGTCTATAATGCTTAATATGTGCACTGATAGTGCATTATAATGCACTTATAAGGCATTATAGCAATCATTATAAATGTTTATAATTAATTATGCATAACCTATAACAGCGTTTATGAGGTCATTTGTTATTTTGTCAGTTATAAAATATCTTTGCTATAAGTCGTCATGCATAATTATATACATAAATATACTAAGCGTGATGAGGCCTTATATTATAAGGGCATTACAATGCATTATGAATGCATTTATAATGCATACTGTTGAAGCCAAAATACAATAGTTTATTTTGTTTATTACTTTTCATTCATCACAGAGGTGTGGTACTATCTGTCACCATGGCAACCACCACAGGGGGGTGGGTACTACAACACCACTACCGCCAGGGGGTGTTGTTGTGTTCGGTCTGGTCTATTAACCAGACAAAGCCAGCACCAGAGGCGCGACCACCGCTCGTCTCCCAGCTCCTCCAGGATGAGCCGCTAAACATCCCGCATCCCGCCGGCTAACATCGGGGACTGGGACTGACCATGGCGGGACTCTAGAGGCAGCTTCAAGCCCGCTGGATTTGCTTCCCCGGTCAACGAACAATGCCGGGCTCTTACCAGCTGTACCAGGACAATAAATATGATAATGTCTCTCCCTGCAGGTCAGAAGACCTAAATATGATAACGTCTCTTCCTGCAGGTCAGAAGACTTACAGATGCCCAATATGTGGGAATGAATATAAAAATCGTAAATCCAGTCCTACAAGGCACATGAAAAACAGTCATGAAAAGGTGGGTCTCTCTCTCTCTCTCTATCTTTTCTTTCCTCCCTCCCTCACCAACAGCCAGGGACGAGCTGGGCCCTTGATTCAGCCCGAGAAAATGAGTTGAAGAGGCCCTTATTCGAGCGGTTACTGTGATTTTAGGTCTCATCGTTTTTGAGCGGTGCAAACCGCTCCTATAAGTGGCTGTGCGTGTGTCTGTAGCCTTTTTCCTCAGCGTTTTGCCATAGCAAAATGTGTGTACGTAGCATCATGTTTGACTAGTGATGTCATATGTCGTATGTCTGTAGCCTTTTCCCTCAGCGTTTTGCCATAGCAAAACGTTTGTGTGTGTAGCATAGCCTCTACATCCTAGACTCGTTACGCAAGCACGACCACCGCTCACTTCACATTGGGTGTGATTTTTCTGGTATAAAGAGAGTCTAATTATGTTGCATGTAGACCATCTAGGAGTAGTCAAGGAAGCTAGGGAGTAGTGGGCCAGTATTCAGATCATATACAAGCCAGTGGGGCCAATGTGAAGGCTCTGTGGGCTGCTGCTACGCAGCGCTATAGAGAGAGATCTCTCTCTATAGCTGCTGCTACTCAAAGATTGTTCATTTCAGATCATGAGACAAGCCAGTGGGCCTATAACATGAGTTATATTTACTTTACCGGGAATGGACCAGCCCTTTGGGAGTTGTCCCGCTTTTCCCAATGGCCAGCACTTCCCTGCCAACAGCACTTCTATGGCCACACCTGGTATGAGTGCACACCAGGCTCTGATGCTTTCACTTTCCCTTTAGTCACACAGTGTCCTAAGGTCCTCAGTGATGATGCATTGTTGATGGCATGAAGTTGAATACCTGAAAAGGGAAGGGAGACTACTACCTTTCCTGAAGAGGAAATGGTGTAACCTTTTTCTCCTTCTTTTTTTTCCTTTTTTTTTTACATGTCTTAACTTTCCAAACTTTCCTGGAGAGGAAATAGTTTACCACCAGATATTTCATTTTCATAAAGAGTTTGTTTAAATGCCATGTGAGTGCGTTGGCTGTTCCCACAGTTAACTTACACTTTATACAACAACACTTCTCCATTTCCTAAACCACAGTTGGTGTGTTTAGAATAAATAATGTCATGTTAAAGGGAAAATGACTTATTTTCTTTCAATTACACACCCCATGAAGCCTTGAATACATTCATATAGTACTATAGTATACATACACACACAGCCACACATACACACACTTACCGTACCCACTGCAACTGAAGTGTTGTGGGCACATACAGCCACACATCACACTCAGGGCGGACCGGCGCAGGCCACCCACGGAGTGGCTGAGGAATCGGAATCTTCCTTTCCACATCCATTCCTTCCGAGTCCTGGTGGTGGTGTGGCTCAAATTGAATGACTTCCTCCGCTGGTGAGTCCGCTGGTGAGTCTGTCTCTGCCACCGGTGTGATGATATACTGTAGGTGCGAGGCGGTAGCCACTGTCACAGGAATATGCTTGCGCCGAACTCTCACCTGGCCGCCCTCTCTCCCATTTACATATAAAAGAGTGCAAAGTTTGACATTTTGGACATTGTCATTCAAGGTCCAGTTCTATATCCAAGCGTGGAAGTGCTGTCTGAAGTCTCTCTACGGTCTTATCTTTCTCTTTTATCCCAGGCAAATCGCTGAGAAAGAGACGCTCTAGGTTCCTGAGTTGGTGCAAAGCGATAAGTCCTTTATCTGTCACATTTCCACAGGACACAATCTCCATCGTGTGCAAACTTTCCTGCAGATTCTCAATGCAGCTCAGCCTCTCTAGGCATGCGTCCTCAAGGTACATGCACTTGTTGAACTTGACTTCTTCCAAGTGTTTCAGGCCATCTAAATAATCGAAACCCCTGTGCATGATGCATGATTCTGTGGCGTCAATTGCCTGGATCTTATAAGGGCCCGGAGGACCAGTCAGCAGACCATTGTAGTCATTTTGGAAGAGATCAAAGCCCTGGAACCTAACTTTGGCCCCGCATCTCAGGAGCCACTCCGAGGCAGCTCTGTCTGGACCCACAGCCATGATTCTCTCGTGATCTACCCTGTTGAAAACGGCATTGAGCCATCCCCAGAACTGCCTGCTGCCCACGTTCTTCTGAGACAGAGCAATCCGTGCGACATTTGATAAAAGCCTCATATCTCAATTCTGCAGTCTGTGGTGCTGTGTTTAACCTTTTTATTTTATTTTTGAGTGGCCACTCTGTGTGTCAGCCATAAAGTAACTGACGTCACAGACAGAACAGCCCATACAAGGAGATGTGCATGTGTGTCGTGTTTGCACCGCTCACTTCACACTGGTGTGATTTTTAAGTAAAAAGTTCATGACCAAGAACTGACGTGTTTATGGAGCCATCTCAAAGGGCCCTACTTTCAGTTAGGAGCAGGTTTTCAGGAGTCACAGGGAAATAGCTATGAATGGCCAGTATGTTATTTTATTTAATTTTCAGATTTTTCCATCATGTCAGGCGAATTCTCAACATTGCTGCCCAGCAATAACCAAGCTGACCTGACGGAGACCTGTGCACAGAGGAGCACTTTTAGTTCTTTTAAAATTGTGGACCTGCTATTTTTACTGATAGAGAAGTCCACCAGGGCTCAAGCCATTGTATTTATTTGTGTGTAGCCTGCATGTTTAGCATGTACAGTGGCAGCCATGAAACGACACCTATTGAAATGTAAATGTTGCTGTCTATTCAGCTATTCAGCTGATGGACAACACATTTGTAAAACAGCTCATGACATGTCCACACATGGTCCATAGGTTGTTTAATAACAGTGTAATAGATTAATAGATTTCACAGATTCAATTGTTTTTTGTTTTTGTTTTCGTAACATTGTTTGAAATATCCTGATTATTGTGTCAATATGCAGTATGTACACTTAAGTGATGGCATTGTGATTCATAACTTATGCCTGGAGAAATGCCTTTGCTGTGAATTAATGCACTCAAAACATTAGCTAGTAACAAAAATAGCTGATCTACAAGCTCACAGCTGCACGTCCCATTGTGATGCGTTGTGAGCTTGCAGAGTTGCTAGTTTGCAGTCAAGTTTAACCATTGGAAAGTATAAACAAGAGGGTCTAACTAAATAGTAACTACATTGGATCGATTGGAAAACTGGTTATTTTCCCATTTACTGAAGAGTACCCGACAGTGATATGATGAACAAATGATAATCTACATTTTGAATAATATAACATTAAATATAAGAAATGGAGTTGCATTTAGTGCCTCCTGAGCACATTTATGCGGCCATAACATTTTCACAAGTTTGTGTTCAAAATGAGACAGCACAATGTCTACTAAGTTAAACCTATAACCTACTTACTTTCATTTCAACAACAGTTGCACTGGTAAATCTGTATGCATTTAATTGGGTTCAAACACATAACAGATCAGGCATGTTAAAAAGTGCCAATGTTTTGTCATTTTTGTTATTCTTACTACCCCATGTACTTGTCATTTCTGTTATTCTTACAACCCCCTGTAGTGTTCTGTGTAACTCTAGGGCTACCTCCAACTGAGGAACAATGGGCTGCTAGGGCATGTCTTTGGATGTCCTAGGAGGGAGGGGGCTTGGGCATGTCCTTGGGACTAGGGCATGTCCTAGGAGGGAACCAGGGCATGTCTTGGAGGAGGGGCTTGGCTGGGCATATCCTAGGAGGTCATGCAGTGCATCAAGGGTATATAAAGACCAGACTACTGATCAGATGGAACAAACACACTTCAGAGTGACAGGAGTGCTGACAACCTGGGATTACTTCCATCAACAATATTTGTATTTCTTCACATTGGACATTGTGCAGTTCATTTGAACCTATACAGAGACTAAATACTTCCTAAGAGATTCCAAATACAACAACAGATCATCACAGAGGAACAAATGGAGATGCAAAATGAAAGTGCTTATGACTACTACGACTATGAGGAGAACCAGACTTCCATCATGTGTGACTATTCAGAGTGGGGGCCTTCATACTCCGTCATCCCAGTGCTCTACATGCTCATCTTCATCCTGGGCCTGTCTGGAAACGGAGTGGTCATCCTCACCGTGTGGAGAGCGCAGGGCAAACGGCGCACCGCTGACGTCTACATCAGCAACCTGGCTGTGGCTGACCTGACCTTTGTGCTCACCCTGCCTCTGTGGGCAGTGTACACTGCCATGGGCTACCACTGGCCCTTTGGAGTGACCCTGTGCAAGATCAGCAGCTACATGGTCCATCTAAACATGTACGCCAGCGTTTACTGCCTCACCTGTATGAGCTACGACCGCTACCTGGCCATCGTACGCTCCTCCTCAAGGTGATTACAGTTTTGACTATTATTTTTGATTTTGTTTTGACATGTTTGTTTTCAATTTCAGTTTAGTTTGATCAGTTTTCAAAGTGGAGTTTCTAGTTTATTATCTTTATATATTTCCTATTTTTAAAGGCGTATTTTCTTGTTATGTTAGTTTCTGTTGACTATGCGAGAAAAGCCCACTTTATATCCCCACAGTGTGTTGCGATGTAAGCTTGTAGATTGGCTGTTTTCACTACTTAAAAAATAAGGCTTACAAATGAAATATTAAGAAAGACAAAACCAAACACATTTTCTCTATGAAAAGTTTTAAGTTTTGGTAACAGACAATACAGTTTCAGTTAGTTGTCTTCTTTAATATTATTTCAGTTAACTTTTTTTTTTCTTGTTAAATTTCAGTTATTTGTATTTAGTTATTTGTATTTAACTATAACAGCCGTGCTCTCCTCCATATCCAGCTCCCAGCTTCGTACCCGGGGCCACATGAGGGCTTCCCTGACAGTGATGTGGCTGCTGTCTGCTCTACTGGCTGCTCCCACTCTGATCTTCCGCACCACCAAACATGAGGAGACAAGCAACCGGACCTCCTGCATCATGGACTTCAGCCTGGTGGTGACAGATAAGAACCAGGAGAGCCTGTTGGTGGCCGGCCTCAGCCTCTGCTCCTCAGTCCTGGGGTTTCTTCTACCTTTCCTGGCCATGATGGTGTGCTACTGGTTCATTGGACGCACCGTCACTCGCCACTTCCACGGCCTGCGCAAGGAAGAGCAGCGCAAGCGGAGACTGTTGAAGACCATCACCACGCTGGTGGTGGTGTTCGCTGCCTGTTGGACTCCCTTCCATGTGCTGAAGAGTGCTGACGCTCTCTCCTACCTGAACCTGGCTCCTGACTCTTGCTCCTTCCTACGTTTCCTCCTGCTGGCTCACCCCTACGCCACCTGCCTGGCCTACGTCAACAGCTGCCTCAACCCCTTCCTGTATGCCTTCTTCGACCCGCACTTTCGCTCCCAGTGCCTGGGCCTGCTCAACCTGAAGAAGGCTTTGCAAGCCAGCCCTGCCATCCTGCTGTCCTTCCAAAAGACACAGATTCAGAGCCTGACCACTAAGGTATGATTTCACCTCACTGAACTGCCTTCAACTTTACTTTTTTACTTTACTTTGATTTTCTGTTTAGGAACAGAGCTATAAAATGTCACCTGTTTGACTGAAAACAAGTAAAATGAGAATTGTAGTGTATTAGCTCGTTACCTCTGTAGCTTTGAGTCAAAGGAATGTGTGAGGCGAAACCAAACTTCTTAAGGCGAAGGAATGTTTGAGGCGAAACCAAACTTCTTCAAACAAGGGGACATTTGGGACACACTATGATGTGTGTCAAACGTTAGGTAACTTCTTTTGAAATGCAACATGTAGCACTTAGTGCTTGTAGCACTTGGAACTCTGATGTTTTCTAGCTTATTTGAAGTGTATTAGTCATACTTTTGCCTGTAACTGTTTTCATTTGGAAGCACTTGAGTTGCACTTCCTCATATGGGATGTATATAGCTAATATATACCAGCCAACAATATGTTGAGTTTGTGTGAATAGTATTTTCCAGTCACCAAGGGGTGATTGAGAGTCTGGTTATTTTTGTAAGGAGCCTTGTTTTGTAAATATGTGAATAGAATACACATTGTGAATATGAATTATGTAAAGTTCATCTTGATAATGTATAATAAAAAGGTGGATTAACATAAAATAATTACACTGGTCTGTCTTTTACTTGTTATTGCATCTTAAAGGTACTGTAAAGGTGGCCATACACTAGCAGAATCGGGGCAATGAAATCTGGTAGCATCACACACTACAAGATAATCGTTTAAGATGCTCTTACCAGATACTCTAAACATGCACACACTACACAATTTAATGAAATGGGCGCTCCGCACACTACAGGATTCTATCCAGATTGAGTCGGGCACGAAAGCAGCAATAATAAATAATATAATAATATAATGAATACAAAATGTCACCGGCGGCCCCTCTGTGCTCCGCCTTGCAACACACACGCACATGTTATCCACCAATGTGCAACAAAAAATAAATCAGGCTTTAACGTGCTGACTGTGCAGCATTGAACTGTAGACTACAGTACTAGCTATAGGGATTGTGTATTCCGTTAGAAAGACAAGGCTGAAACTGTCTCGCTTTCAATTGATGATAGCTCAAAAGATGAGAGCTGGGCTGGCGCATGTTGCATATTATAAGCCAAATGGGGGTACGTGTACCCCTAGGGGTATACGGGGGTACTGCAGGGGGTACATGAGAAAAAACTAGAAAATGGGAATATGTATTTTACTGTTATGGTTAATGATAAAATGTAAATTACATCAATTACTTGACTATAGTAATAACTGGACTTTTAATGTCAATTTTGTTGTAGCCAGGGGAAGGGGGTACTTGGCTTCGGAAATCAGTGTAAGGGGGTACTGCAGCCAAAAAAGATTGAGAACCACTGTTAGGCTATTCACGTGTTCTTACTCCTGGGCCTATACGGTGGACAATGGGGAACTATGAGTTCACTTTGACTCGTGTTTCATGTCCATCCATGGATCTGTTCAACTCTTTGACTTGTCCCTCTCTTTCCACTGCTTCAACAATGCTGCTGCCGCTGCGGCTTGCTTCTTCTCATGCCTGATTTATGATTAGTAATAGTCGTATGACTGTGTAGCACGCAGAACATACAAGATCTCCAAGACCAGAATGTGTCCCATCCGTGCCACGTTCAAATAGAAACTTTAATATACATGTTGATTAATAACTGTTATGCTCTCTTTCTCTGAAAAGATTCACAAGCTTTGAAACAATTCCAGGAACATAATTCTGCTGCAATTATTTCAAGTTGTTAAGTAAGTTATTTATTCATAAAGCATCCATAATTAAGTGTCAAATTCTCATCTTTTCATCCAGTGGTGCCAGATAGTGTGATTTTTCCATTATAAACAAAACACATTTTGTATATTGTTTTGAAAAGTGCTATACACTGTCTGTGTCACTGTCACACTGGTGATTTGTGGGTAATATACAAGTCCTCCTCCAGCCCACCCACACGTACATTCTCTCAGAGTTGCCTCTCTCGTTCAGCCAGACCCGGCGGGACTGCAGAGAACTTCATAACGACCCAGCCCAGAGGAACATTTTGATCCTCCCAGCGTTTTCATCAATGTCACACACAGGAATAATAATGGCACAGGTGCAGTAGATTAAAAGTCCTCTATTTCTGGGGCAGCGGTTTGGCTCCTAACTTCATAACGAGGAGGGGAGAAGAAGCATAGTTAATGAACTTGAGCAGCAGCAGCAGCAGCAGCAGCAGCAGCAGCAGCACTCACCGTGTCCACATTATTAAAGGTTATGTACACATCTTGCAAGAAGATCAGTCTACGACTTGGCCCTGCCAAGCTGGCCGACAGAGATATGCTCCTCAACCGAGGTGGAAGAAGTCAGGGGCGTCACACCAAATTCTGGGCCCTGGGTACAAGGATTCACTGCGGGGCCCCTGTGCTTTAACTATTGAAAAATAGCAGATATACAAGCTCACAGCGCGGCACCGAGTGCCGCGCTGCGAGCTTGTAGATCTGCTATTTTTGAAAAATCATGAAAATCTTTGAATATTTCAAATCCTTCTGAGGTTTTTTGAAAAACCTATGTTTCTATGTCAGTGGAGCTCAAACCTTTTCATGTGAAGGACCCTCAAAATGATATGTATTTGGCCACGGAACCCCATCTCAAAATATTGAGTTCCAGGGACCCCCCTGAAGCAAAATTTGAGTTACAAATGTTCGCTTAAAAAATACATATATTCAAAGATTTGCACACATTTTCACGACTTTTCAAAAATAGCAGATCTTCAAGCTCGCGCGCTGTGAGCTTGTATATCTGCTATTTTTCAATAGCTAAAGTATAGTCCCTAGTAACTCAGTCCCACTTTCCTACCCCTTGTGACACCCCTGGAAGAAGTACTTGCATGGATTACTTAATTAAAAGTATCAAAGCCACACCGACACCGTAGAAACAAGTTTAAAAAAACTCATGTGTTCAAAAGTTACGTGAGTAAAAGTACTGATGGAATTTGGATCATATTCCATATGGATAAAGAGTTTTCCCCAACCATAATAAAGTACTCCACACACAAGAAATGATGAATGTCCACACCAGGGAATATGCGTTTTGTGTTGAAGTTTAGTCAGAGTTCAAATTACTGTACAGCAGTACAGTAGAGCAAAATCACCCATCGTAGCTCTCTCTGAGTGACAAGCATAATCATTTCACATATATAGTTGAATGTGTACAGCATAAAATACATTAGTCACATTATGATTGGACAATTAAACATAACATGGATATCAGATGTTGTTGTGACTGAGTCTCGTGGACTCAGAAGCCAAGGATGTAGAATGTTTTGGCTTTTCATTATCCAGTGTCCTGGACACTTTGACATTTCGCTGGTCAATCTCTCTGTCCCTGGAGTGGGGCAGATTCTCGTCTCGTGCATTAGTTATCAGATCAAAACAAAATAACCTTGACACTTTTAAAACTGAAAGTGTAGTCTAACACTAAAATGTAATTTTAGATTGATATCAATCAATCCTTATCCATCAAATCCCCCCTAGACAAGACTTGAAGTGTTAAATGTCAAGGCAACATAAACAACAAGGGAAGAAGACATGGGTTAAACTTTTTAAAGGTATTTGAAACAGAACATAATAATTGAACAATTTAAGTCAAAAACATTTCGATAGTTTTTGAAGAGGAGAGTCAAAAGAACTGTATATTTCCAAAGGTATTTAAATCTTTTTTTAAAGGTATTTAAATCAGAATACAACCAAAGGTAAAAATATTTTGATAATGAAAGATAAAGGACTGTATAATTTGGAATCATTAGGGGGAGTGCGTCAAAGGGCAGTCTGAGATTAAACCAAGGATATTTTCTCTTATAATTTGGGGCCTGTAACGTTTAGTTAACATGAGTTAGAATATTTTTATGAGAGAGAGGAGAAAATCACACGTTCCTTAAAATATATTGATAGGAAAAGGAAACCTTTGATCCATCAAGTACAAAAGTATAATTGGCATGAAAAGAAGGACAACTTTAGTTTTTTAACAAGGGTTCATATTTTAGATTGTAATTAGAGAAAAGAAAAGGTGAGTGTTAAAATGTTTTCATTTACTTCGTTCTATTGGTTTATCACGTTTAGCATTGATTGATTGATTGAAGACTTTATTAGAAGTTTGCATAGGAAAAGGTACAGTTTCATGACGGTACAGTTCACTGGTACAAGGTCTACTAAAAGGAGATCCATGAAAAGACTAAGCTTATTTCCACTGGAAACCATTGAAGTATCTCATATAACATTGAATGACAGACAGATAGAACACAGTACTATGCAGTAGATATGTAAAGAAAAACAAAACAAAGACAGTAATTCTTAAACAAACAGTATATACAAAGAAGGGGCAGGGGAGGGTAGGGTTGGGGCTAGGTTCATTATTACCAGTTGCGAACGGCTGCTGCCTGTAAGTGGCTTTTCAGGGCAATTTTAAAGGATGCAAGTGATCCACACTCCTTTATGGCCTTCGGTAAGGCTTTCCACATTTTGGTGGTATAGCAGAAAAAAGAGTTTGACCCTTTGTTGGTTTTGACTCTGGGTTGAAAGTGATCTGTGGCGCTGCCTCTGGTGTTGTAATTATGGACATCCTTAATGTTTATAAAGTATTTTGACAGGTACTTGGGTATCATAGTGGTGTAGTGTATCTTGTACACCAGGCCCATTGCAAGCTGCTGTACTCTGTCATCTACTCTGAGCCACCCCACTCTTAATTGGTGAGTAGCGGTGAGGTGAGTCTGATAGGGAAGGCTAAGCAGGACCCTAATTAGTTTATTTTGGGCTGTTTGGAGTTTAGTTTTCAGGGCTTGTGGGGCGTCACGATACCATACGTGGACTCCGTAGTCAAAGAGGGGCTGGATTATTGCACCAGCTATGGTCTTCAGTGTGTTAAAATGTGGGGGCATGCATACGCACGGGGGCATGCGTACAAGTGGCTAAATATGTAGACACAATAAGCCAGCAATTTCTTTATTACTATTTACAGTAACACTTCTAGCCCCCATAAAAACTATGAAAGGTTGCGTTGTATCTTGGGAATGGGCTTATTCTGTGTAAAAAGACATATTTAGCCACTTGTTCGCATGCCCCCAGCCACTGAAATCAAAATAATTAAAATCTCTAAAACGATAGAAAGAAGTAAATACAAACATTTTAACACCCATCTTTTATATTCTTTAATTACAATCTAAAATATGAACTCTTGTTGTAAAAAAACAAAGTTGTCCTTTAATACTTAAAGTATCAAATCGCAATATAAAACGGAACTAGTAACTAAAGTTTTCCAATGATTACAGTGGAGTAAAAGTACTATATTTGCCTCTGAGATGTAGTCGAGTATAAGTAAAAGTAGGCTATTGACAATTGTGAAATCGTAGGTCTACTTAAAACTTCAGTACAGTACTTCAGTACATGTACTTACCTGTTATTTGAAATCACTGCACCTCACACCCAAAAAGGTTTGAACTGGCCAACTCTTATAAAGGGGCTTATAATGAGAGAGAAAAACAAAGAGAAAGAATAATACATGTTTATATCCAAGAGGTAAGTAAGCTGGAAAGTAACAACCTATCCAGTGGAAGTTGGCAGCCTCCCAACAAATCGCTTTCCTGAGGGACATTGTTTCAGGAAAAGTCAGCAAAGGTCAAGAACGTCCTAAATTATCTCTCAGACGAAGCAGGAAAAAAAATTACGCTGCTGGCTCAGGGCTGCGAAGGAAAGAAACATTCACACCCACACTGCGTTCACGCAGACAGACCCATGGACTGGAGAGCACATGATGACCCTGCCCAGTTATTTGAAAACTTTAGTTTCTGGTTACTTTGGAGATTTACATTATTATTATTATTATTATTACAAAACATAAACTGACCATTTAAGGCCTATTAAAAACAATAATAATACAAGTCTTGCCACAGACACGTTTGATGATCCAAGAATACTAAACACAGAATTGCAACAATGCAAAATACATATGAATTCACAAACATTATTTACAAGTAAGACCACAATAAAATGACAAATCTAGGAGACATAAAGTCACTAAGTCCAATACTCATTGTCAGAGAGTGGAGAAATTGATGTATAATTTCAGTATAACAGCTCTTACCAGACTGCTGTATATTCTGTGGATGTTTGTGCTGAGCTGTAGTTTTAACGTTCCCATAGTTTACATCAGTGGTTCTCAAACTTTTACATGTCAAAGATCCATGTTTACACTTTTTCATGTCAAAGACACAAATTTACACTTATTAGCCCACGGACACCCAGTTGAAAATATATATGCCAGGGACCACCAATCCACCATATAAGATTTTTACATCTCCAGCAGTGGTTCTCAACCATTTCAGTTTGATGCATTATGCTACGGACCCCCTACTCCCCCATGTAATGGTTTTTCTTTGGTATCTATATACTCTTATCTCCGGAACCGTTTCCCCTATCCATGCCAAACATTGCACACACACTCCTTGGCTGGCAAACCACAACCTCTGCCCCTGATTTCTCACAATGCCCCTCTTCTAGTGCCACCATGAGGTTGCTAAGGCCAATGTGTGCATACATGCGACCTGACAATCTCTTATCTCCCAATTAGGGAGTCTTACTGCGCTCTCTCTCTCTCTCTCTCTCTCTCTCTCTCTCTCTCTCTCTCTCTCTCTCTCTCTCTCTCTCTCTCTCTCTCTCTCTCTCTCTCTCTCATTTTTAACACAAGCTTTTGACTAATTAATTAACTGCATTGGATCCATTAGGGAAAAAATATATATACAGTATATCCTCCATTTGCTGGAAAGTAATGGTTTGGACAAGGTTTCCACACGGCAGCGATATGAATTCACAATGTTGCCCCCCACCCATCACCCATAAACCACTCTCCTTCCTCCTCTGGTTTCCTCAGCCACAGACAGTATAGCGGAGGCAGTGAGGCAGTGAGCCCACACCTCCTTCCACCACTCTCAGTCTCGCACACAGTGACAAACTTGTCAAGAATCAAGAGGGTTTTATTTGCCACTCACTCCATAATATATACTTGATACAAGCAGTGGCATGTTGTTGTGACATCATGGTACCTGCAAGACTGTGCAACAGCAGTAATACAATAATATCACAATAATAATAAGAAGAAGAAGAATGATAATAAATGCACAGTATTGTATGTCATAAAACTGAATGAGATTAAATAATACAGCAGTAACAATGGGGAATATGCTGAATGTCTGAATGTCACCTTTTTAATGAATAAAAACAAAGTAATTATAGTCAAATCTGTATGGTAGAGTATGTTAATTGCGACCATAGGTCGCATTTAGTATAAAAACCTGCAGATCATGGCTGTCCGTCCGTCCATCCGTGCGTCACACCTCATGTCATGCTCCATATACGGTATGGCCAAGTCATCTCCATATATGGATCTGACCTCACGGACTCCAAATATGGATATAGCTGATCTGTTCTGACATCACATGATGACTCGACCAGCCAGATTAATTGCGACCGAAGGTCGCAGTATACCATGAGAAATGTCGTAGCTTGTCTGTCGGTCTTTCAGTACAGGAAGTGCGTCTTTCAGTACAGGAAGTGATGTCATGTGACATCACCTCAAAAAATCTTACCCTGGATATTCATACTGTCACTGTGACATCACAGGTGATATCACAGTGACAGTCCATATATGGGTATCCCTTTTATTAAATTCGGCATGGATCGGGGCAATGGTTGCGGAGATATGAGCAGGGCAAAAGTGTGACGTGTGACGTGTGACGTGTGACGTGTGACGTGTGACGTGTGACGAGTGACAGACAGACAGACAGACTGACGGACTGACGGACGGACGGACTGACGGACAGCTGATGGAGGTTTTGATAGTAACTGCGACCTGACGGTCGCAATTAAACACTTGTTCATGCAGCCGTCACTTCCACCCATTGTCCATCTGGCCAGATGATGTCCCATAGCCCATTGGCTATGGGACATCAACCACATCAAATAGCATAGTCTGCGATGACGCTAATTAACAGCTTACATTTGGGAAAAGTAAAAAAAAATAAAAAAACATGGCACGCACTCTGCCAGTGGTCAATGCATGTATGCACAAAGTCAAGTCAGATTCAATTGTTTGTAACTATTGGGTATTGTTTTAAAAATATTCCTAATTAAAGAAGTAAAGTTGCTGGGAACTCCAGCCATTCCTGGGACATGTGAGAATCTTCCTGCAGCCCCTGAGGTGGGGTGTGAAATTTGGTATAGCCTATAGTCTTTTTATTGGCCTAAAATATTGTCTATATGCATACATTCATGAATCCACCTGCTGACCGGCTGTCAGCATTGAGCAATTATTTTATAGGGGGTAGAAGTTTGGGTCCCATTAACTTTATTTTACAGGAAAAAATACAAAAAATAAATCTGTTTTATAGAATGATAAGGGGTCAAACTAGGGTTTTTTCATGATTCTGAATCCATTACAATCATTTGTTTTACAAGAGAAACATTCCTTCGGCTAAAAACAAAGCCATTTGAGACTGGCTTGTGAAATACTTTTAATGAAAGGGGCCACGGTGGCGCCTGCTGTGACTTCTCTGTCGAGGTTGGCGGGCCAATCGCGGTCCCCGTTTCCCGGCGCTACGCTAGAAAACGGACCAGTCAAATCTCTCGCGCCTCTGCCAAAACGGCCAATCGCTGCAGCGCAATCCTGGCTTCTCTCCATCCCGACCAATGAAATCGTCCCCACGCAGGATTCCCCGCGGTCAAGCTCCCCCCACCTCCAGAATCAACTGACACTCACCCAGACAGCCATTCTTCCGCGTTCTTGGACGCAGAAGCCAGCCAAGGAATAAATACAAGATAACGTTTGATTTTGATCGATTTTTACACTTTGTCAGCTTGTTCTTTTGTCATTCTATGGTCTAGTTACTGTGGTTTTTAACGTGACCCTATTTAGAAACCATTTGGCTGTTCATTGCAACGAGGACAAGCCTTTCTCATTTGTTGTCATGGCCTGCTACAGTATGTGATGCACCGGACCTGCCAAACTACACTACAATACAAAAGGTGGGTAGGAGGTTAATGTTGATCGCCCGAGCTGCTTCAATTCCCAGACCCTATATGGTCATTTCTACTTTCTATTTATGCTATCAATTAAACATCACGCCTGTGTAGTGTGGCTGTGGCGCTCTGGCGCGCCATGGACATTGTCTTTATAAACTTTTGCAAGAAATATAACCCCGATTGCAATAACAGTGGTCAGTAGGCCTACATGCAGGCTATAGTGTTGTCTGTCAAAATATCTTTTATTTCAAGACTATAAAAAGCTTAGGCTATATGGTCACCGCATATCCTATAGCCTACATGATTATGTGCCTATTCATATGTTTTTCAAACAAGCAAACACATCTAAGAAATTACATGAAAATAGCCAATCTACAAGCTCACAGCAAGTCGAGACGCGTTGTGAGCTTGTAGATCTGCTGTTTTCACTAGTTTGGGTCCCGGCCAGGAAAACGTCTAATCAATTGATGTCGGATATAAATTGCGTCTGCTAACACGGTAACCGGACAATATTTAGGTGGTTGTCAGAAAGAAACGTTCATGCACGCACCGTGGCGCACGCACTGTAAGTCACCCAGATACATCTCTCGTTCTTTTGATTGAATACTTTAATAGCAGTTTGCATATAAAAATCACAGGGACAGGGGCAGTATTACTTCATGTCACGTTCGTTCATGTTAATGTGTTATGGTTACGTTATGGTATAAAGGCTCCGTCTGGACTCGATCTTGATGTCCGGTGTGTGTGGTTTAGTATGATTGGCGGAGCGTATCATTTTCTGTTGCCGCGACCTCGACAAACACGCGATGGCCTTGGCGCAGTGGTTAGCGCTTTGCCTCACAGCTAGAAGGTCCTAGGTTCGATTCCCGCCGGGGGACGCTGTTGGTGCCTGGGGCGTGTTTCTCCCTCCGCGTCATCAGCGCCCACACCCTAGGTGGGGTCGGCGATAGGGCCTTTCTGTGTGGAGTTTGCATGTTCTCCCCGTGTCTCCTAGGGTTGATACCCTCACAAAAACATGCAGTAATCCTGGTCTCAATAATGCCTCCCCCTGGCCAGCCGGGGCGCCTGATGGAGGGGAAGGAACTGGTTGGAATAATGTGTTCCTTCCACGTGCTATGTCCATCCTGGGGAAATCCCCCCTGTCAGATGAAAAGAAACAACTTGGACTACTCATGCATTGAAGGAAGCATGAGGTCAGTCCGTTGTCTCCCCAGGCGCGGCAGAGGGAGAACAGAGCCCAGGATTACATAGGCAATTGGCACTGGGTGAAAATGGGTTGCAAAATCGTGGGATAAAAATTATATAAAAAAAAAAATACCTTTAATGAAGTTGATCCGCACAGGCACAGCAAACAGTCTCTCTCTTGGAAGACTCTGTGTGTGATGAAAATCGAAAACAGGTGTTTGATATCATGAAAGTATGATCCTTTCAGTGATGAATAATGAATGAGACAAGTATACTTGTGTTTGGAGTTAACCACTAATCTTCATTTAGGTTTTAACTAGACTGTTTGGTTAATTTTAGGTTTTAACTATACTGTTTGATTCATTTACTGTAGGTTTTAACCAGACTGTCTTTGACTGTTTGGCCACCGGCCCACTGGGTAGCGATGCAAGTTGGTATTGCATGCCCCATCCATGCAATACCCGTTGTACAAAAAATGTCATAGTATCTGTTGTACCCGAATAGAATACCCTGTGCAGTACCCACTACCATATGTATGGTAGCAGCACGACTCTGGTCAGGAGAGTTATGTACACTAATGAAAACGATTCACTAGCAGAGCCACTCAATAAGGTTAGGACGTTACGATTACACATTAAATATCTACTTGGAATGGAGAGAGGTAAAGAAATGCATTCAATTTAATTGTTCAGGGACCCATAATACAGTTGTTTATTGCAAAATACATATCCTATGGGCTTCATTTTATGGTTTAACTGTTGAGCCTTGTTGATTATTTTTATTAGACAAAAATGGAGAACAGTACAAGTATAGTCAATACAATTGGAATGTAGTACAGTACAAGTGCAGTTAAACACCCTGCCTAAAAGGAACATCCCAAAGACTTTTTACAGTCTTTTTTACGTTGGTTTGCTTCTGTGTTTTAAATCTCTCTTCTCTTTTCTAGTCATAGTCGACGTACATGCACGCACGTGGACAGACAGGGGCGGAGACAATAATAACTTCATTTAATCCTTTTGGGAACTGGATCCAGTGAGCCTCCCTTTGTAGTAGTACCTGTCTCCGTCCCCAAAGTTTGGTGCCCAACAACTGAAAGATAATAGACAAACAGTGCAACACTTTAGGCTACTTGACACACAAATATCGACAAGGCTCAGTTAGACTACACACCCGTGTACCACCCATCATACCTATTTATAATATATATATTGATGGCACGTGAAGCTTGACCAATCCACAAATCCATTGTCCAATCAGAAAAGGGAAAATTGCTGCAGACCTCTCCATTCTGCAATTTTCTCCATTCGAATCTGTCTGTGTTCCATCTGCATCTGGTCCAAAATGCTGGTACCATGAAAAAGACTGTATTAATCTAACCTGTTTAAAAAGCTGTATCCTTAGGCAGACATCTATTGTATTCCTTTGTGCTCTGCATCCTGTGAGGCAGGGGTCGGCAACCCAAAATGTTGAAAGAGCCATATTGGACCAAAAAAAAAAAAAAAAAATCTGTCTGGAGCCGCAAAAAATGATACAAGCCTTATATATCGTCGTTGTCGGGTGGAAACCTTGTATGTCCAAAACTTCGTTTTGTATTTATCATTTAAAAAATGAACTAAACTAGTGAAAACAGCCGATCTACAAGCACACAACGCCTCGCACCGCGAGGCGTTGTGTGCGTTAAAACAAAAGCCACTAAAAAACAGGTAGCCACTAGGGTGGCGCTAAAGAGCCGCATTTGGCTCTAGAGCCACGGGTTGCTGACCCCCGTGCGAGGGTATCCGCTGGGGGATCCTCACTGGATGATCCCTGGTACTCATATTGTGTACAGAATGTCCCATTTCACATGCACCTTTTCAAAAAATGTATAAACATCTTAAAATAGCGGATCTACAAGCTCACAACTCGTGACACGTTGTGAGCTGGTAGATCATCTATTTTCAAATAGTATAGGGACAAATTGGGCTAATGGGCTTAATGCTTGTTTTGACAATACTAACAATCTACAAAGTAACTTTGTAGTGGAACACACTGTTTGCCTCTGAGGTGTAGTGGAAGTATTCAAAATTGTAAATAGACTACTCCAGTAAAAAAGTCTTTCCACCACTGCATACTGTGACATTCTGTGACTGAGCTTTATTTATTTGCCACTTCACTCACACAGGTACAAGGTGTGACATGTTGGAGTGACATATAGTATCTGCAAGACTGTGCAACAGCAGCAATACAATATTGTTGGTGTCGGGCAGAAACCTCTTCTATCTATCTATCTATCTATCTATCTATCTACCTACCTACCTACCTACCTACCTACCTATCTATCTATCTATCTATCTATCTATCCATCTATCTATCCATCCATCTATCCATCTATCTACCTCTTCTATCTATCTATCTATCTATCTATCTATCTATCTATCTATCTATCCATCTATCCATCTATCTCTTCTATCTATCTATCTATCTATCTATCTATCTATCTATCTACCTCTTCTATCTATCTATCTATCTATCTATCTATCTATCTATCTACCTACCTACCTATCTATCTATCTATCTATCTATCTATCTATCCGTATTCCGTATCTATTCCGTAAATTAGCAACCTTTTTTTTTGTGTGATTAATACCTTGAAATGATGAACAGGCCTACACAGACGTTTTGAACAGAACACAACACATCATCACAAGCAATGCTATTCGAACAAGAGCAAAGAAACGTGGATACACAAATAATTAACACCCTTCTTGATAGCGTCCCACAAAACTACCAAAAGTATCAGATCTGCGAGCTCAAAACGCTAGCTCTGTTTTTTCAATCAGCTATTCCTGAATAGCCAACGTATACAACATGGTTAAAGTTGTCAAAATAATTGTGACGCTGTATTATTAACTCATTTTGCTGGGGACCCCATATTGAGAACCACGGGCCTATACTTTTCCATGTAGGCCTACATGTGTGCAAAATAACCATCTTCGATGTGAAACACTCATAGAACAGATACTGTAGTAAGGTAAGGTGGTGACGTGAGCCTCATGCTAATGGCAGGGTGCATTTTCAGAGGGAAAAACTAAAGTAAAAGAAAAAGATAACTTCTGTAAGCCTATAATGCTGATGCATTTTACCACCAGGTGTAACTACTGTATAATGCAGCTAAATAATAATCATATTAATAGCTACAATCTGGAGGAAGTGTGCGTGATAAAGTCAGGTGTAAAAAGGGGAACAAAGCAGAGCGACCAGAAAAAGAAACCAGGCCAGCCAGAGTTTCTTCCTTCCAGGAACATCCCCATGACTTTGACCATCGTGCCTACACTGTTAAAATCCTCAGTGTTCATTGAACCACGCAACACTAGCCTGGACTGACTGACTGACCTATGTCGCCTGCATCGAGCAAAAATCTTTTCTTTCAGTCAGGACAATTTTTTAACAATCCTGCGCCACATCGTTTGTGTGACGGCAGGTAGAGAAGGCCGCGTTTTGAACGTGAAAAGAAAAGATCCGGAGAAAACTGCATGTTTGTGCAGCAGCTTTACAGGGCAGTGAACGAGGCAGACAGCACTTCCTGGTCATGTGATCCCACGCTGCATTTTGGGAAATGGAGTTTGTTTCATCACCGTGGTAGCCAAGTACAGTAGCTACAGTACAGTATAGTTTACTGTACAATGCGTCGATGGGCACACGTAGACCTCAAAGAGATTGACGCACATAGACATAAAAGAGATTGATGTGTTGACACCTCGTGGGCATCAAATGAGTTAATGTTCTCCCTCGACGTAAGCACCGCTCACTTCGCACTGGAGTGATTTTTTTAAATTAATTTTACATTAATATTAATGTTATATTATCGTTACAATCTTGGGGCCCTATTTTTGTCCATGCTAAACCCTAAACCCCTAAACTTCTTTGCCTAAACATTTTAAAATACTTCAAATAGCCGATCTACATCGACACGTTGTGAGCTTGCAGATCAGAGATTTTAACTAGTTAAAAATGTTTTTCAAAATAGTAAAAAAACACACAAAGAAGTTTATGGGTTTAGGGTTTAGCTTGGTGAAAATAGGGCCCTTGGCGATTTGCCAATTATTTAGGGGCCCAGTAACGGTATCATCACGGCCCAGCAGTGGTCCCCAGCCCACAGGTTGAGAATCACTGGCCTAACGTGCCTGACATTGCGATGTGTTCCCTCGCGCAGCAGGGATTCCTGTTGTTTTGTAAACATCCATTAGCTGTGTCTACACAGACAGCGGGCCTCGTTTCAAAACTCACAGCTCACAGGAGAGAGAGAGAGAGAGAGACATAGAGAGAGAGAGAGAGAGAGAGAGAGAGAGAGAGAGAGAGAGAGAGAGAGAGAGAGAGAGATAAGGGGGGGGAGGTCACACACTCACAGGGGTGATGATTTTCAAAACCATAGAACAGCTCTACAAGAGAGCTTCTGAGAGTCTCTTAAAGTGTATGACTGACAGGAACTCTCACTCATAGCACCGCTGCAGCGTCCTTCAGAAAGTACCGTTTCCATGAGTGTTTTGATAATTTTAAGAACTTTAAACAGGTTTGTGTTACTGTATGCACGGCCTGTTCCCACCGCCTCCCCTCTGAGGGAGTTCATTAAGAGGAGGCCTGCGCCCAGCCGGCACCATGCAGGTCAACCACTAGAGGAGGCCTGTGAAGTGCAGCGCAGGGGAGCCGCATTCGCAGGGGCGTCACAAGGGGGGGACTGAGTTACTAGGGACTGAGTTACTAGGGCCCAAGGTGGAGGGGCCTTCATTATTTTATACTTTAGCTATTGAAAAATAGCAGATATACAAGCTCACAGCAAGCTTGTAGATCTGCTATTTTCGTGAATATGTGTGCAAAAATTTGAATATACGTATGTATTTTTTAAGCGAACATTTTGTAACTAAAATGTTGCTTCTGGGGGGTCCCTGGAACTAAATATTTTGAGATCTGAAACATAGGTTTTTCAAAAACACTTAGAAGGATTTGAAATATTCAAAGACTTTTCACGATTTTTCAAAAATAGCAGATGTACAAGCTCACAGTGCGGCACTCGGTGCCGCGCTGTGAGCTTGTATAATCTGCTATTTTTCAATAGTTAAAGCACAAAATAATTGTGCGGGGGCCCACAGTGAATCATTGTACCCATGGGCCCAGAATTTGGTGCGACACCCCTGCACATTCGGACCTTAATGTCCTATCACTACAGGGCTGCACAGCACACCGTGGAACAATCTCCCATTGGCCACCAGAGATTGTCCTACTTCCCCCATCCTTCAAGTACAAACCTAAAGAAATGGTTGCTTGCCATTTTTAAACAAACACTGCACTTTAGTTTTGCACTTTGCGGTAGGTGTGCTTGTAGAACCTTGTTTTACATTAGCTTGAAACTGTGTTTTTTTATCTATACTATTTATTGCGACCGTTAGGTCGCAAGTTGCTATGAAAACCTCCACCGGCTGTCTGTCAGTCTGTCCGTCACATCACATCACACTTTTGCCCTATACTCTTATCTCCCTATCCATGCAAAACTTTGCACACACACACTCCTTGGCTGGCAAACCACAACCTTCGCCCCTGATTTCTCACATGCCCCTCTAGCGCCACCGTGAGGTTGTGTATACATGCGACCTGGTGTAGCCGGTCTGGGCCTACATCTTAGCAGACCCTCGCTACTGCTCTGCGTTGTGTTTTAGAAGATGAGGAAGGAGGAAGAACACACACAGGTAAGGTGACGCTAGACAGGAAGTGAGGACTTAATAAAACTCCCAAAACGGTCTATCAAAATAAAAGTGAGACCAGATAACAATGTGAGGGACTTTGGTGGAATGCATTCAGTATATCTAATATACCTGCTACACTGGCGGTGGCTTATCTCCTGATTAGGGTGTCTTACTGGTGTTGATTGTATGATGTGTTACTGTGTATGCAAATGATAATTTGCATCCCTGCTGAAAGAGAGCGAGAGGGAACGATCGAGGGAGGGACACATGTGGGAGGACATGCTGTTTGAATGTGTGCAAAACACCATGTCAATCCTTGGAGCGTGCTGTGAACACTGTGACCGCTTCATTTATTCATGCAACCTGAGCCAGGGGTAGAGGCTCCATTAACATTATGCTTCTCCCTGTCCCCTTTTTCACAAACTCTCTATCAGTGATAACAGAATCAGTACATGTTCGGTATTAAAAATGTACTTGGCATCAAAAAGTATTGGCAAAATGTATTGGCATCAAAATATACTTAATCAGAACGACCACAAGTAAAAGTAGGCCTAGTTGTTTTGCAGAATGTCCCGTTTTACAAGTTATCCTATTATGTATAAAATGTATAAACATCTTTGAAAATAGCAGATCTTCAAGCTCACAACTTGTTGTAGATCGTCTACCAACGTATGTACAGTATATAGGGCTGGAGTGGTTAATTGCGTCTGTATGTCGCAGTTTAGTATGTGAACGGTCGCAGCGTGTCCGTATATGAATGTATCTCTGTCTATCACCTGACACTGTGGTTCTATGAGTTTGTCGCTCTGACATCATGCCCTGACATCACTGTGTGATGTCAGGGGAACCACTCTTAATTAACAGAATGGGTTTTGTGAAAATGCTTAATAAGCAGTAGTGTAGGACTGCTAGACACATTGGACTTGAGTAGTGTATTTTATTTATTACAGTGTCTTTTATTCTTTTATGGTTGTTAGGCTTTAATTAAGGTTTCAGGAGGTTTTGCACTGTTTTCACTTTTAACTGCTGCTGTTGTTTTCAGCTGCACCACAATGTTTTTCACCCACTGTTTTACCTGTAATTCATGTGATGTGACAATAAAGCTCTATTCTATTCTATGATGTCAGATATGATAGACATCATAGGATTTTCACATAACGAATAACTGAGTAAGCATGTTTGGGGTCTCACAGCACATCTCCATATACTGTACATTACAGTACATGGATCTCCATATGGGTACCAGGGGTCTCCATATATGGGTAACTGGTCCGATATACATCACTGGCCAGACGGCCAAGACATGGCGCAACCTCACCCTTTAGGGCGAGGTCGCTTGTCGCCCTGAGGCGTCTTACTAGTATAATACCATACATCTACAACGTAACTAAAGTTTTCAAATGATTGTAGTGGAGTAATAGTACAATATTTGCCTGTGAGATGTAGTGGAGAACAAGTAAAAGTTATATTTGAGCTGTCCTAATGGAAACAGGTTTTCTCTCAAGTTTTCCTCGCCAAATACTATTAGAGGGAAAGATTTGCATATTTACATAACGTAGTATGATGTAAGATTATAAAAATTCAGGGGTGCCTTGGATGAAAAAGTTATTTACAGAGGTGCCATGAGTGGAAAAAAATACGTTTGAGAACCACTGCTCTAGGATACATCGGTGGTTTTAGCTCGCGTTAAAATAAACTGTGTGGGACTATATAGACCACAGTGGTAATGTCAGTGGGAACCGTCTGGAAACGGTGTTTAGTTTACTAATGTCACAGTTGGTACACGATGGCTTCAGGCAAGTGTTTATGTTCCACGGCCATCCGATCGGTGTCCCGTGTCAAGATCATAAAGTTGTCCGCTTCGGTCCATGACTCCACAGCCACGTTAAAGGGCTATTTCACTTTCAAAACATCATCATTTCATCGTCTACTCTGGCTTTTGGGAGCACCCCGGACAGGTTTTAAGTTGCTTGATTCAATATTTAGATATTTGATATACATTTTCATCGGACACCCCCTAATAATAATAATATTAATAATAAGGGTAATATAATAACAATAATAATAATAATAATGAATATAGCTGCAAGCAGCGATAAAGTGGCCAAAACACCTCAAATCATGAACAGCCTGCACATTCCTACAGGGTCAAGGAACAGATGCCACCTTTCTCACATTGGCCTCTTATAGCGCCACCAGCGGGTCAACTTTTGACAACACATTTTTGGAACAAAATGCCTCAAATCACGCATGCAGCGTCCGTTTGCCGTGATAAGCCCAAGAACACGTGGCACCCTTTTCAAATTAGCCTATTATAGCGCCACCAGGAGGCCAAAAAAAACCTATCTGACCTGCCGGAGACATGTTCTCGGAAGAACACTGTGTAACAGCCCTCCGGATTGGTAGTGGACGAGAATGATAAGACAGTAGAATTCCAATCAAATGCTGCTTTATTTTGGTGAAGCACTAGCACCATTCGAAGCACTGTGAAACTATAGACAAAATAAGACAAAATATGGTATATTAACAACTAGTCTATGGTCACACAAAAGTACAATAAAGTCTATAGTCACTAAACAGTTAACCAGAAATAGCTAAACTTGACTTGTCAACAAAGCAAATAATAATTCTTAAATTGTACAAATAAGACATCTTAGCACAATACAACATTGAATAATGAAATTCATGTAAAGTAAACAAACATTTCTCTTTGGACAATGAAATGAATTTTAGACTATAGGCCTAACGTGTTGCATTCATCCTGCATGGCTTTAAAGTGTTTACATTTGAGCAGTAAAAACTGTCTTTTTAACCATGAATAAACACACAAACACTTTGCACTTTATGAAATGTTCATCTTATTGATCTTACTAACCTCATTCCGCTTTCCAAGGGGTGTTAAACATGAACTTATGACTTATTTATTCTTGACAAAAGTTCATTTTGGACTGGCTTCAGCCATCTTGCTTTTTTGAAATCTCCCAGAATTCCCCCCACTGACTTATGAAATGTATCAATACCACAATACAGAGACAGAAAAATACGGTCATTGATACACAAATACATTAAAAGCCTCACATTGCAACTCAAGATTCTTTAATATGTTGAATCTAGAGTTGCAACACCAACCATTGACAGCCCATGCATCTCAAAGATGGCAACCTCTTAATATGCACTGTCCCTTTAAGGGAAGTAAGGGAAGTGCATATAAGAGGTGGCCATTTTGACTGCAAGCTGTTTTGGCCAGAATTTGAGTCTTTGTTGTGAACCTGGAAGCATGAGGTGTTTTGAGTTGACCTCCACCGGGTATATTGACTGGGTAAGTTTTGGTATTTTGTTGTATTTTAGTCATGTTGCTATATTTTGTGTAATGTAATGCATCTGTATTGAGGGGTAACCACTAACCAGATGTAGGCTAGTATGATATCTATTGTAGAAGGACAACTAACCAACCTAACCTAGCCTACAAACTTTCACTGTTTTTCCAACCTTGCCCATAGTAGGCCTATATTAGAGACTGGCTTTTATCAGATTGTGTTTGTTGTGCTGAGGGCATATTGCATAGTTTGGATTCTGTTTGCTGTAGTTACTTAAATTACTTGAATTACTTTATTTGCTGTTGGTTTTGCGTTATATTTTAATTTGATGAGTTTATTTGCTGTGTATGTTTAGTTTAGAGCAGTGGTTCTCAACCTGTGGGCACAGGGGGGGTTCTCAGATGTGCAGCATTGTTTCTCTTTCAACAGTAAACAAACCAACATAAAGTTTAATTAAAGGGATATTTCACTTTCAAAACAACTTTTGGTAATTTTATCATCTAATCAGGCTTTAATGAACACCCTGAACAGTTTTTAATTAGCTTGATTGAATATTTAGATATTTGATGTAAATGTTACCAGGCCCTCCAGGCCCAGGGCCTCTCCCCACGCCCATGGCCTCTCCCCACACACACCCATTGTAACTTCAAACTTAATTTTAACCATGATAGATTCATTAAAAACACCTAGCCGCAAATTGCAACACTAGATCTTTTTATACTCGGATGAATCTAGGGTTGCAATACCTCCCATAGGGATCCAATGCATGACAACGTTTTTTTGCTATCTGATTGTATTAAACGACTTCAAACTCACCAATATTGTGGCTCTATGGAAAGCTTAGAATTTACTCTTGCTATCTGCAAAGTGTTTGTTTCTGAAAAATCCACCGTAGACATGTTAGGAGCTACTTTCTATCAAGAAATTGGCTTTAGGTGATTATTTTTTCTAAGTGCTGGAGTTTGGAAGCGCTTGTGGGAAGGCACTCAGCGGTCCTGTGTACCAGCTGGTTCTAAATGTCACATAATGCAGGAGGCAGCGGGACGCTGCGTAAATAGAAGACGAGCGCTTCCGAAGTTCAACACTTAGAAAATAAACCATGTCTGCTCGGATTTCTTGACAGAAAATAAATCATAACAATTCTACGGTGGATTTTTCAGAAATAAACACTTTGCAGATAGCAAGAGTAAATTCTAAGCTTTCCATAGAGCCGCAATATTGGAGAGTTTGAAGTCGTTTAATACAATCAGATAGCAAAAAAACGTTTTCATGCATTGGATCCCTATGGGAGGTATTGCAACCCTAGATTCATCCGAGTATTAAAAAAATCGAGTGTTGCAATTTGCGGCTAAAAAACACCCATTATTTTTTCTGATGACTCCTAATACGTGAGCAGGCCGTGTTTTTTCGATAACCTTTTTCATTTATTTTTAATAATTATTTTTTTGTATTTAATTTTTTCCATTTTCCCAAATAATTATTAAAAATAACTGAAAAAAGTATCGAAAAAACACGGCCTGCTCACGTATAAAAAAAATAATGGGTGTTTTTAATGAATCTATCATGGTTAAAATGGAGTTTGAAGTTACAATGGGTGTGTATGTGGAGAGAGGCCCTTCCACTGCTCCCTGTTGAAAGTGAAATATCCCTTTAAGTGTATGGAGGGTATCTGCACATTTCTAAAGTGACAATTTAAGGACCCCGGTTAAAATATGATTATTCTGGGGGTCACGGCCTGAAAAGGTTGAGAACCCTTGGTTTAGAGAGGACCCAGTAGGCCCTGAAGCCCTCACTTCCACTTTTAGCATCATGATTTCTCACAGATGTAATAAACCCTCTTCCCTTCTGTATTTTAACTTTCTTTTTCTACATAAACTTGACACTTTTGTTACATCAGCCTCTGGTTCTGTTCATTCTGAACGCATACCTAATAGACCAGGGGCCGGAAACCTTTTTGACATGAAGTGCCATGTTTTTATTTTCTTGATAGTGTAAAAATCATCAATACTACAATGTAGAGCTACTCTGGAATTCATCGTGTACTTGAGTAACAGTAAAAATAGCCGATCTACAAGTTCACAACGCGTTGCTTCCGCAATGCGTTGTGAGCTTGTAGATCGGCTATGTTCTGTGCATGTGAACGTTGTGTGTGCGCGCACTGTCACCACACACACACAAACAAACACACACACACACACACACACACACACACACACACACACACACACACACACACACACACACACACACACACACACACAGACACACAGAAAATAGCCGACAGTCCTAGCGTCCATCCCTCCGGTTGTCCCAGCGGATTACACAGCATGGCATAAACAGCCCACAGAGCACGCGGATGAGAAAGTTAAAACCATACGGCTCTTAGACGGCTTGTTAGTAAAAGACTAGCGCATTTTTACCGGTAAATATACAGAATATATGCAGAATCGTTATAATTTTTTCCACCTGCAGTGCCTAGTTTTAATTGGTTTCTGAAATGCTAACAGCGAGTGCGGACAGCTCAGTCTCTGTGGCTACTTTCAGAATATAATGATATGCACACATTACTCCGCCCACTCGCCTCACAACAACATAACCATGCCTACATTTTAGATTTCTTTTCATAATCTGAATTCTGATAAAATGAACATAGAGGCGGGGTTTCAGGCTCCTTTAAGTGATGTCAACATGGTAAGGGCTTGAGGGTACATCCCCCTAGTGGTGAGCAAAATAACTTCTGGGGACTTCTCCAAAATGAGTGGAACAGCACTTTAGATGAGTGTTTCATTCACTTTACATCACATCTAAAACTCTTTACTGTACATATTTAGTCATTGCTTTAAAGGCTATCATTGTTGATTATTATTATTATTATTATTATATTTACCCTAATCAATTCATTTTAATTTCTATTTAGATAAGGGTTATAATGTTATTCATTTTAAATTGCATTTCCATATTCTACTTTGCACATTTCTTACGTGTCCCCTAATTTTTTTAAACTAAATATAGCCTATATCTTTCATTCTGTTTCCGATTCATGATTACTTTGCCAAAGGCTGCAAATGTACAGACTTACGGAAAGTCAACAAAAAGGGGCGTTTCCGCACCCTCACTGACTTACCGATTTACATTGGAACAACCCTCAAGCTCTTAGACTTTGCTAAGTCAGTGAGTCAGCAAGTCAACGGATTGGAATTGGGCCTCTGTGTGTTCTGTACCATTTACTTCCTGATCAATCAGAGGGTGACTTCACAAGCATTAACATGCGTGCTGGGCGGGTACACATCTCTTTGAAGAGACGTGATTGGCCTGTTCCTGGCTGTACAGGATGACAACACACTTGACACTGGGTGTCAAACCTGCTCTCACAGACAGGGGGCTCTGAAGGACATTTTTGGGGGTAAAAATCTAATGAATGCTAATGAAGAGCAGAGTGCTAAAAACCACCAGGATTTCATAGGTAATCTTCAAAAATGTGTTAAAAATGTGTTTAAAAAAACATGATTTGGCCTGAGTCCACCTTTTAAGGAACTAGTAAGATGCCTCAGGGCGACATGCGACCTGTTAGTGTGATCACAGTGAAGCCAGAGTGTGATGTCAGAGCGGAGTGGAAAACACATTCTGTTAAGAGTGGTTCCTCTGACATCACAGTGATGTCAGAGCATGATGTCACACATTGTCACAGTGATGTGTAAGGGGAACCACAGTATCAGGTAGAGATGTTACCGATCAATCGGCAATGGATCGGATCGGGCCGATCAAAGCGTGATCGGCAATAATCGGTGGTTTAGAACAAAAGGTAAATTCACCGATCCGATCCGATCGGTGCATCCGATCAACCAGCCTTTCAGTATACCCACTTAAGGCCATTTTGGGGTATTGATTTCCACAGTGCTGAAGGAATAATTAGTTACTGCTATGATAATAAATACATAGTAATGCTGGTAAATAACTATAAGGCAAATATATAAATGAATTAATGAGTGAATTAATTAATTAAAGTTAAAACATTAACATTTAGAAAATATAAATAATATATAAATAATAACTTGATCGGATCGGTGATTAATCGGTATCGGGTGATCAAACTTTTGTGATCGGTGCTCGGTGATCGGTTCCAAAAAACCTGATCGGACCATCCCTAGTATCAGGCGTTATAGACAGAGGGAGATACGGACATGCTGTGACCGTTCACATACAAACTGCGACCTACGGTCGCAACTAGAAGTTTGCGCCCGCTCTTCACGTTTTATAGTGAAAACCTTGACCAATCATGGAGATTGGCCCATTTATTGTCTGGTTGGCTGAAATGTCATGTGAAGCTCACCAACCCACCAATCCTCAATGCCCGTTTACACCCATCTGATTGGCTACGAGCATAGACGGCCCCTCTCGTGGCCCTTATGCCCGATATTATGACGTCGTCACTCTTTCCCCTCTCTGATTGGCTACAGGCCCATGGCTCGCAGCCTGTGATTGGCTACGCGTGGGCATAAACACACACACAGACATACATAGATTTGTATGGCCTACTTATGCTCCAGCAGAGCGCGCCTTGTAATTTGTATCAGGCCGTACTTGTTGATGGTGACATCACCAAGAACAACAATGCTGGTCCCTCATTGGTTGGTTTCAAGGGTTTGGGGACTGCCCATAAGTCCTACATCTCATTAGTCCTAATTTGGTTAGAGTTAGGTTTTAGGCTTAGGGTTAGGCATAGTTTTACTGGGGTTAGGTTTAGGGTTTGGTTTAGGATTAGGCATAGTATTTTCACCAGGTTAACATTCACCATATTTCAGACTAATGGGAACAATGAGAAGTCGGACCAATGCCGTGGCACCAAGGGTTTTTTTCAGGGGTTTTCCCATTGGATGGACGTAAGCACAGACAGACACACAGACGGACTTTGATTTGGCACATTTATAGTCAGATAGTGGTTGCTAATGGCCAGGGGTCTTCAACCTTTTCAGGCCAAGGACCCCTTAGCTGAGAGAGAGATGAAGCAGGGACCCCCAGATTCCATATAGTTTCATTGTTTGACAGCACAATCATCAGCGTATTTTGGATTCATGCCAATTTGTGTTTTCAGATATTTAACCACTGGAACCGTCAATACTTAATAAACTTGACCTTTCACTCTGTACTCTACACCAAAGCTCTTTGCCAAAACTAGAAGATCTAAAAGCGTTGTGAGCTTGTAGATGTGAGATACATGATTAATTAGAGATACAGTACATGATTATTTTATTGTATTTCATTTATACCCCCCCATATTTCATTATTTTATTGTATTTCATTTCATTAGGATGCTGTTTATATTATACTGGGAACTGGTTAAAAACGTTGCATAATGTACATTCACTGAAGTTGTGAAACACACTATCATTCTGGGTCTTGCACTGAAATGACGTCATTTTAGACAGGCAATCTGTTGGGCAGCTAAATACACTCTGTGCGACGCACATTTAGGACAGCAGGGGTCCTTCCACTTCAGAATGGATCAGTGTTTCCAACGTGTAGCATTGTTGCTGAAATGTGCATTTGATGTGTGTTTACAGGTGAGAAATGGCGATGATAAAGTATATAAATGTTATTGAGGACTATGTTAGATGAAAGTATAAACTGAGGGGAGTTTCTGTGAAGCAAATGTGTGTGTGGAATGCATGTTGGTGACATTAGAAATGCTTACTCATTATGAATGATACTTTCTATGAAGTCCAGTGGGGTAAAGAAGCTCACCTGTAGCCTGGAATGAATGAGATGAATGCAGTGTTTTATTACGATTTTATTATGGTTCTACTTACTGTACCAGGGTAATGTAATGCAGCAGCCAGCAGTTATATATTTCGTTTTGGGGAAACAGTATTATTTTGATGTGAATGTTACTATATGATGCCAAGGAGAATCTTTATTTTATTTACAAGATGAAAACGTTTTCTACTGATGTTATAGTAATGGGGAGGAGTTTGATATATTTGGTAACTGGTTGAATTGTGATACTGTATACAAGAGAGTTGATTATTGATTATTGCTATTTGATTGCTAACCAGGAAATGCACCTTATTGATTTTGATATTTAGACTATTTTGAGAATTTGAGATTTATTATTATTATATTATTTTGAAGAATGGATCAGTGTTTCCAACGTGTAGCATTGTTGCTGAAATGTGCATTTGATGTGTGTTTACAGAGTAAAACCCTTATACCTGCACACTGGAGTCATTATTTCTATCGAAATAACCAAGTGTGTAACATAGATCTGCTATTATTGGCTAAAGTTCTCAGAATAAGGACGCTAGGGTTCAAGTGGTAAATATAAAAAAGTAGAAAAAAGTTTATATCACTCAAAGATTTGGAGGACCCCCTGTAGTAACGGACCCCCTGTTGAAGACCCCTGCTATAAGCAACACACTATTGTATTCATTCCAAGAATGTTTTGCCAGAAAAGTGAAAACCTGTTTTTTTGTAAACTTTTTAAGTGATGTTATCCTGGTTGTAAGGTTAAGCTGTTGGTCATGTTGGTCAGGCAACCACCCTTGCAATTTCCCAGAATTTCAACTTTCTAACTAGAAATACTGTTCCTACGAAACAGTGCTCGCATGTAACACCATGTATGGGCACAAAGATCTACCCTTTGGCTGCCCTCATTGGCTAAGGGCCCTGCCTTTGTACTATCGGTACAAAGGCAGTGTCTTAAGTCATTTTGTCATTATTTAGGAGAACTTGACTGATAGATTATGTCATTTTTGAGGAGAACTTGACTGATAGATTACGTCATTTTTCTACCTTTTGGCTGCACCTCATTGGCTAAGGGCCCTGCCTTTGTACTGTCGAGGAGAACTTGACTGATAGATAAATAATGAAGATAACATACGTGTGCAATTAGTGTGGTTGTCCCGCAGGGCAACACACTGTTGTTCCCTGCGTTTTTACTCATCCTCCCATGTAACTTTCAGCCAATAAGACATCACAATCTCCCCATACTGTATTAGCCTGATTTCAGACTCTGCGAAGCAGTCCACTCAGAGAGTGGGCGGGTCTATTGGCTGGAGCCAGGCAAATACTGTATACCTTGTGGCCCTTATATATTGTATGCCTCAATATTATGACAGCACCCTTTAGATTTATATCAGGTCACACTTATTGATGGTGACGTCACCAAGACTGCTGGTCCCTCATTTGCTTTTATGGCGATGATGATGTCATCACCTGATTGATGACGTCATCCTCTGTTTTTTCAAGGGTTATCCCATTGGATGACGTCACTTTGTGCTTTCCCGATAGCCGGGGAGCCACGGGCCCAACATTTGAGAGGACCTGTGATGATGTAAATAGGGAATGAATGCCCCACCTTTTAATGCAAACCCCATTTGTCATAGGTCCCGTTTTGACTATGTTTGCCTGTGTGCATTTATGCCCATATATGGAAATATCTGTCTGTGTGCGTCCATTTTATGCCCATATATGGAGATCTCTGTATCTGTCTGTCTGTGTCCCTTTTATGCCCGTATATGGAGATCTCTGTATCTGTCTGTCCCTTTATGCCCATTATCCTAAAGGAGTTCGCTATAAACAATGCTGTCAGTAATGCCCTTGTCATTATCCACAATGAAAACGTTTACAGCACTGGCTCTCTTTTCCCCTGGTCTTATGTTTGTCTCCTCCATCTGCGCCTCAGCCAACTCAGATCTCGACTTCTTGTTCTCTTCAGCAAAAGCTGTAGTCATCGAAATCTGCATAATTCAAGTCATCCTCCGAGTCACATGCTTGTGTCAGTGTGTCAGTGTGCTGTAAAACAGATATGTGCCCATATATGGAGATATCTGTATCTCTCAGTCCTTGTCAGTGTGATGTCAGTGAGATGGAAAACGAATATGTGCCCATATATGGATATCTCTGTATCTCTGTCCTTGTCCCCTTTTATGGGTATATTGGTTCTACTGAAACATATTTTGTACAACTGTACATCATGCAAGTACAGTAACGGCAGGGGAAGTACTGTAGCCAAAGATCTGAACTATCTGCGTGCAAATGTTGGAGTCTGTAGAACCAACCATGTGCTGTGAGACCTCTTTGATGCGATTCGGGCCAATTTGGCCTTGGCTTCAATTAGTAGTCAGGATCCCCTTTTATGGCCATATTTTTTGGATTGGCGGTTCTACTGAAAATATACAGTAATGACAAGGGAAGTAGCTAAGAACGTAGGCAATGATCTGAGCTATCTGCATGTGAAAGTTGGAGTCTGTAGAACCAACCATGTGCTGCGAGACCTCTTTCATGCGATTTGGGCCAATTCGGCCTTGGCTTCAATTAGTAGTCGGGAAGTAGTCAGGATTAGAGGTTTCCGCCCGGTTTGCCCGTTTCATAGTGAAGTGAAACCTGACCAATCATGGAAATTGGCCCTCTTATAGTCTGGTCAAAGTGTCATGTGAAGCTCATCATGCCCATCTATGCTGCTACTGGCATAGACGGCCCCTCTCATGGCCCCTCAATATTATGACATCACCCTTTAAGTTTATAGAGTGCATTGGCTATTAGAGAATATATCCCATCTGCAAGCTCACAAAGTGCCGCAATGCAAGCTTGTAGATATCCCAATTTTCCAAGCTTGAACATTTTAGAATGTGTTTGAAATCTTCCTTTCAAACACAAATCTTTCATGTGGATCCCTGGCCCACAAGAGTTTCAGATTTGGGGTCCTTAATTCATTCATTATTAATCCTTAATTGGCCAAATGCACTATGAGATGGTTGCGACTGTAGGTCGCTGTTTAGTATGAAAACCTCCAGCTCATGTCTGTCTGTCTGTCTGTCTGTCTGTCTGTCTGTCTGTCTGTCTGTCTGTCTGTCTGTCTGTCTGTCCGTCCGTCCGTCCGTCCGTCCGTCCGTCCGTCCGTCCGTCCGTCCGTCCGTCCGTCCGTCCGTCCGTCCGTCCGTCCGTCCGTCCGTCCGTCCGTCCTTCCGTCCACCTGTCTGTCACTCCTCATGTTTTTCTGAGAAAACACTGATGTTGCAAATGAATGGCCGAGACAGAATTAATTTGCACTGACCTGTTCTGACATCAATGATGCAAATGTTCCATGCCAAACAATTTAAATCGTTGATCAAAATTACTTGTGACAATTAATGGTAAAAAGAAATGTGATAATGGTGACACAGTCCTGTCAGTGACCACCAGATTATGGTGATGATGATGATAACAATAACAAAATGTCACCCTGTTAGCCGACCCGACTCAAACGCTTATGTCTTCTTTCTTTTTTGTCTTTACAGAACATGAAGTTGACAAGAAGAAGTCATCTGTGCGGTGGAGATAACCCGGAAGTGGTGTTAGGATGACAACCGGAGCATAATTTTTGCCATTACAGGGTCCACATACACAAGGGTTGACTACAGCACTGCTTAACTGTCACTTGGCAGTGATAGACACTAACCAATGGGACAGACCTAAACGCTGGTATAAGAACTGGCACTTTTTTGAGACTCCCATCAGCCACTCAAGTGTCAAAGTTCAAAGGTACAGCAGGAATTGCATCTGTACAAAGTAGAGATCCACTCTTTACAAATCCTACTGTGTGGCCGCAGCCAGAGCAAGGAGGATGTGACATTGTGCCACTACAGAGCCAATAGGATGTATCCACTACACCCGAGGAAGCCCTTAGAGATGGAGATCTGGAGATCTCTCTCCAACCGTGGATTGGTCTGCGTGGGAGGAGGGGAGGATTCCTCCGTGCCGCCGGTCTGGTCTTCGGTGGTTTCGTGCCCGTTGACCTTGGTGCCCGCCGGGGGTTTCCTCCGAAAACGTCTCTTGGTAGGACCCCCATTTAGGGCTGTCACAATTATGACGTCTGAACTGACTATTCTCGCAAGGCTCTCGACCTCAATGCCCAGAGTACATCATGGGGTTATGAGAACAACAACCAAGATGGAAGTGAAGTTGAAATAGGGCATAGGATCAAGCCCCCGGAACCTTGGGGGAGCTCTGAAGCGCCATGGAAATGTTGGCCGTTTTGAGGTACTGCAGTTGGGGCCAGAAACATGAACGCGCATCTAGGCTTCTTTGTATTGACTGCACGTTCATACCGGAAGTGCTCGTTCATGAATTGGATCCCCAGCGCGTCCATGAACACAAACTATGACGCAAAACGCGTCACATAGGCTCCATTACGTCACGTTTTACTACATGGATGAATGGGTGAAAACGCCTCATGCGCTGGGTGAGCAACACAATGCAAGTGGACGGGCGGGGATATCTGGTGTCCTCTCTATTCTTCTTATAACTCTATGCATAGGATTGCCGCTTGTTGGCCTTTTTGATCTTGCAGAATTGCATGACGCCGTCTGGAAGGATACATTGTATGTATACAGTGTACTTAGAAGACCTCAAGAATCATCCGGCCCTATGAATTCAACCCGTCATGCAATTTTAACAAATGGAAGACGGGTCTTTTTTAAAAGTACATTATATTTAACGGTTAGCCCTCAGCTACCAGCCATTGCGCAACTGTGCAAGAGGCAGTTTAGTCATTTTAGGCCTCCATTACATTGGCATCATATAAAAATATCAATATATCAATATCAAATAATGCTTTACTGGCATATATTACTCTTTGGTATGGGTGTTACATTGTGGAGTGAAGAAGCTTGGTGGCTCTTCTGGGACAAACAACAGCCGCTAGAGGCCCATGGGCTCTGTTTCTCTACATTTGATGTTTAGCTGTAACCACAATTCTTGTGTTTGCAGTTGAAGTTCCCTGCATAGATGGCAGGTGCAGGTACGAGTGGGAGTGGCGAGTTCACATTGTCATGTCTTCAACAGATCGGCTTCCACCACCTCCTTCTAACACCTCCTTCTAACACCTCTTTCTAACCCCAACTCCTTCTAACCACTCTTTCTAACACCACCTTCTAACACCACCTTCTAACACCACCTCTTTCCATGAGGTCTTAGTGGTGGTGGTGGAAGATGGTCTGTAGAAGACACATGACAATGTGACCTGCCACTCCCACTGGTACCTGCACTTGCCATCAAGGCAGGGACTTCAACTGCTAACACAAGGATTGGGGTCACAGCTAAACATCAAATGTAGAGAAACAGAGACCATGGGCATCTAGCGGCTGTTGTTTGACGCAAAAGAGCCCCCAAGCTTCTTCACAGCACAATGTAACACCCATACCAATCCAGACCTGGCCTATGCCGTGTGTCGGCAAAGGAAATAATTTGTGTAGCTGAGGTAATTTAACTGTTAGCCCTCACCTACCAGCCATTGCGCAACTGTGTAAGTGGCATTTTAGTCATTTTAGGCCTCCATTACTTAGTGAACAATGTTTTGCGGTTGTGCAACTGCGCAATTGCGTTAAAAATTTGTCTAGCTGAAGCTGAGGAAAGCAGTGCGTTGTGCAGCTTTTATTTGATATGAAAAGCAGTGCAAATGTGTTGCTTTCTAAATTAGTTGTTTGTTGGTGTTGATTGGGGGTGGGGGGGTATCCATGAGATTTCTCTTTCAGGAATCAATTTGCATGACGGGTTCATTCATAAGTGAGTCTTATCTGGAGTATGCAGTAAGATCCTGTCATCTTTCAAACCTGTAATCAAATCCAATTTGACTCCTGCAATGTCATTTGGCACAACAGACCTTGGATGTTAAACCTCAAATCGCAAATAATATCAAACAATGCTTTGGTGGCATATATTCCTCTCTGGTCATAGATCCCTACTGCTTTGCATCGTAAGCCATAAGATGACTAGAACTCAAAGTCGAAGAAGAACCATCTTTGGAAGCTGTCAGCGAAAACGTTTGACCCCTGAATGAACCTACTGGAATGACAATGGCCATAGATATCCCAGAGACAGTATGGATCAGCTGTTCTCAGCAAACCAAACCTCAAACTTGAGGAAGTCTGGACCCAAACTATGGAAGTGCACATGGAAACCATCACGGTTGCCCTCCCAAATGTCTCACATCACCCGCAACCCCCTTTCTGTACACAGAACTACCAGAAAGATGCAATAGGAAATTTCACATCAGCATCGGCGACTTCAATGCCCAGAGTACATCATGGGGTTATGAAAGCAACTACCAAGATGGAGGTGAAGTTGAAGGAGGGCATAGGATGGCCGCTTGTTTGCCTTTTTGATCTTGCAGAAATGCATGGCACCGTCTGGAAGAATACTTTGTACATACAGTGTACTTAGAAGACCTCAAGAATCATCCGGCCCTATGAATTCAGCCCACCATGCAATTTGAACAAATGGAAGACGGGTCTTTTTTTAAAGTACATTATATTTAACGGTTAGCCCTCAGCTACCAGCCATTGCGCAACTGTGCAAGAGGCAGTTTAGTCATTTTAGGCCTCCATTACATTGGCATCATATAAAAATATCAATATATCAATATCAAATAATGCTTTACTGGCATATATTACTCTTTGGTATGGGTGTTACATTGTGCAGTGAAGAAGCTTGTGTGGCTCTTCTGGGACAAACAACAGCCGCTAGAGGCCCATGGGCTCTGTTTCTCTACATTTGATGTTTAGCTGTAACCACAATCCTTGTGTTTGCAGTTGAAGTTCCCTGCATAGATGGCAGGTGCAGGTACGAGTGGGAGTGGCGAGTTCACATTGTCATGTCTTCAACAGATCGGCTTCCACCACCTCCTTCTAACACCTCCTTCTAACACCTCTTTCTAACCCCAACTCCTTCTAACCACTCTTTCTAACACCACCTTCTAACACCACCTTCTAACACCACCTCTTTCCATGAGGTCTTAGTGGTGGTGGTGGAAGATGGTCTGTAGAAGACACATGACAATGTGACCTGCCACTCCCACTGGTACCTGCACTTGCCATCAAGGCAGGGACTTCAACTGCTAACACAAGGATTGGGGTCACAGCTAAACATCAAATGTAGAGAAACAGAGACCATGGGCATCTAGCGGCTGTTGTTTGACGCAAAAGAGCCCCCAAGCTTCTTCACAGCACAATGTAACACCCATACCAATCCAGACCTGGCCTATGCCGTGTGTCAGCAAAGGAAATAATTTGTGTAGCTGAGGTAATTTAACTGTTAGCCCTCACCTACCAGCCATTGCGCAACTGTGTAAGTGGCATTTTAGTCATTTTAGGCCTCCATTACTTAGTGAACAATGTTTTGCGGTTGTGCAACTGCGCAATTGCGTTAAAAATTTGTCTAGCTGAAGCTGAGGAAAGCAGTGCGTTGTGCAGCTTTTATTTGATTTGAAAAGCAGTGCAAATGTGTTGCTTTCTAAATTAGTTGTTTGTTGGTGTTGATTGGGGGTGGGGGGGTATCCATGAGATTTCTCTTTCAGGAATCAATTTGCATGACGGGTTCATTCATAAGTGAGTCTTATCTGGAGTATGCAGTAAGATCCTGTCATCTTTCAAACCTGTAATCAAATCCAATTTGACTCCTGCAATGTCATTTGGCACAACAGACCTTGGATGTTAAACCTCAAATCGCAAATAATATCAAACAATGCTTTGGTGGCATATATTCCTCTCTGGTCATAGATCCCTACTGCTTTGCATCGTAAGCCATAAGATGACTAGAACTCAAAGTCGAAGAAGAACCATCTTTGGAAGCTGTCAGCGAAAACGTTTGACCCCTGAATGAACCTACTGGAATGACAATGGCCATAGATATCCCAGAGACAGTATGGATCAGCTGTTCTCAGCAAACCAAACCTCAAACTTGAGGAAGTCTGGACCCAAACTATGGAAGTGCACATGGAAACCATCACGGTTGCCCTCCCAAATGTCTCACATCACCCGCAACCCCCTTTCTGTACACAGAACTACCAGAAAGATGCAATAGGAAATTTCACATCAGCATCGGCGACTTCAATGCCCAGAGTACATCATGGGGTTATGAAAGCAACTACCAAGATGGAGGTGAAGTTGAAGGAGGGCATAGGATGGCCGCTTGTTTGCCTTTTTGATCTTGCAGAAATGCATGGCACCGTCTGGAAGAATACTTTGTACATACAGTGTACTTAGAAGACCTCAAGAATCATCCGGCCCTATGAATTCAGCCCACCATGCAATTTGAACAAATGGAAGACGGGTCTTTTTTTAAAGTACATTATATTTAACGGTTAGCCCTCAGCTACCAGCCATTGCGCAACTGTGCAAGAGGCAGTTTAGTCATTTTAGGCCTCCATTACATTGGCATCATATAAAAATATCAATATATCAATATCAAATAATGCTTTACTGGCATATATTACTCTTTGGTATGGGTGTTACATTGTGCAGTGAAGAAGCTTGTGTGGCTCTTCTGGGACAAACAACAGCCGCTAGAGGCCCATGGGCTCTGTTTCTCTACATTTGATGTTTAGCTGTAACCACAATCCTTGTGTTTGCAGTTGAAGTTCCCTGCATAGATGGCAGGTGCAGGTACGAGTGGGAGTGGCGAGTTCACATTGTCATGTCTTCAACAGATCGGCTTCCACCACCTCCTTCTAACACCTCCTTCTAACACCTCTTTCTAACCCCAACTCCTTCTAACCACTCTTTCTAACACCACCTTCTAACACCACCTCTTTCCATGAGGTCTTAGTGGTGGTGGTGGAAGATGGTCTGTAGAAGACACATGACAATGTGACCTGCCACTCCCACTGGTACCTGCACTTGCCATCAAGGCAGGGACTTCAACTGCTAACACAAGGATTGGGGTCACAGCTAAACATCAAATGTAGAGAAACAGAGACCATGGGCATCTAGCGGCTGTTGTTTGACGCAAAAGAGCCCCCAAGCTTCTTCACAGCACAATGTAACACCCATACCAATCCAGACCTGGCCTATGCCGTGTGTCAGCAAAGGAAATAATTTGTGTAGCTGAGGTAATTTAACTGTTAGCCCTCACCTACCAGCCATTGCGCAACTGTGTAAGTGGCATTTTAGTCATTTTAGGCCTCCATTACTTAGTGAACAATGTTTTGCGGTTGTGCAACTGCGCAATTGCGTTAAAAATTTGTCTAGCTGAAGCTGAGGAAAGCAGTGCGTTGTGCAGCTTTTATTTGATATGAAAAGCAGTGCAAATGTGTTGCTTTCTAAATTAGTTGTTTGTTGGTGTTGATTGGGGGTGGGGGGGTATCCATGAGATTTCTCTTTCAGGAATCAATTTGCATGACGGGTTCATTCATAAGTGAGTCTTATCTGGAGTATGCAGTAAGATCCTGTCATCTTTCAAACCTGTAATCAAATCCAATTTGACAACTGCAATGTCATTTGGCACAACAGACCTTGGATGTTAAACCTCAAATCGCAAATAATATCAAACAATGCTTTGGTGGCATATATTCCTCTCTGGTCATAGATCCCTACTGCTTTGCATCGTAAGCCATAAGATGACTAGAACTCAAAGTCGAAGAAGAACCATCTTTGGAAGCTGTCAGCGAAAACGTTTGACCCCTGAATGAACCTACTGGAATGACAATGGCCATAGATATCCCAGAGACAGTATGGATCAGCTGTTCTCAGCAAACCAAACCTCAAACTTGAGGAAGTCTGGACCCAAACTATGGAAGTGCACATGGAAACCATCACGGTTGCCCTCCCAAATGTCTCACATCACCCGCAACCCCCTTTCTGTACACAGAACTACCAGAAAGATGCAATAGGAAATTTCACATCAGCATCGGCGACTTCAATGCCCAGAGTACATCATGGGGTTATGAAAGCAACTACCAAGATGGAGGTGAAGTTGAAGGAGGGCATAGGATGGCCGCTTGTTTGCCTTTTTGATCTTGCAGAAATGCATGGCACCGTCTGGAAGAATACTTTGTACATACAGTGTACTTAGAAGACCTCAAGAATCATCCGGCCCTATGAATTCAGCCCACCATGCAATTTGAACAAATGGAAGACGGGTCTTTTTTTAAAGTACATTATATTTAACGGTTAGCCCTCAGCTACCAGCCATTGCGCAACTGTGCAAGAGGCAGTTTAGTCATTTTAGGCCTGCATTACATTGGCATCATATAAAAATATCAATATATCAATATCAAATAATGCTTTACTGGCATATATTACTCTTTGGTATGGGTGTTACATTGTGCAGTGAAGAAGCTTGTGTGGCTCTTCTGGGACAAACAACAGCCGCTAGAGGCCCATGGGCTCTGTTTCTCTACATTTGATGTTTAGCTGTAACCACAATCCTTGTGTTTGCAGTTGAAGTTCCCTGCATAGATGGCAGGTGCAGGTACGAGTGGGAGTGGCGAGTTCACATTGTCATGTCTTCAACAGATCGGCTTCCACCACCTCCTTCTAACACCTCCTTCTAACACCTCTTTCTAACCCCAACTCCTTCTAACCACTCTTTCTAACACCACCTTCTAACACCACCTCTTTCCATGAGGTCTTAGTGGTGGTGGTGGAAGATGGTCTGTAGAAGACACATGACAATGTGACCTGCCACTCCCACTGGTACCTGCACTTGCCATCAAGGCAGGGACTTCAACTGCTAACACAAGGATTGGGGTCACAGCTAAACATCAAATGTAGAGAAACAGAGACCATGGGCATCTAGCGGCTGTTGTTTGACGCAAAAGAGCCCCCAAGCTTCTTCACAGCACAATGTAACACCCATACCAATCCAGACCTGGCCTATGCCGTGTGTCAGCAAAGGAAATAATTTGTGTAGCTGAGGTAATTTAACTGTTAGCCCTCACCTACCAGCCATTGCGCAACTGTGTAAGTGGCATTTTAGTCATTTTAGGCCTCCATTACTTAGTGAACAATGTTTTGCGGTTGTGCAACTGCGCAATTGCGTTAAATATTTGTCTAGCTGAAGCTGAGGAAAGCAGTGCGTTGTGCAGCTTTTATTTGATATGAAAAGCAGTGCAAATGTGTTGCTTTCTAAATTAGTTGTTTGTTGGTGTTGATTGGGGGTGGGGGGGTATCCATGAGATTTCTCTTTCAGGAATCAATTTGCATGACGGGTTCATTCATAAGTGAGTCTTATCTGTAGTATGCAATAAGATCCTGTCATCTTTCAAACCTGTAATCAAATCCAATTTGACTCCTGCAATGTCATTTGGCACAACAGACCTTGGATGTTAAACCTCAAATCGCAAATAATATCAAACAATGCTTTGGTGGCATATATTCCTCTCTGGTCATAGATCCCTACTGCTTTGCATCGTAAGCCATAAGATGACTAGAACTCAAAGTCGAAGAAGAACCATCTTTGGAAGCTGTCAGCGAAAACGTTTGACCCCTGAATGAACCTACTGGAATGACAATGGCCATAGATATCCCAGAGACAGTATGGATCAGCTGTTCTCAGCAAACCAAACCTCAAACTTGAGGAAGTCTGGACCCAAACTATGGAAGTGCACATGGAAACCATCACGGTTGCCCTCCCAAATGTCTCACATCACCCGCAACCCCCTTTCTGTACACAGAACTACCGGAAAGATGCAATAGGAAATTTCACATCAGCATCGGCGACTTCAATGCCCAGAGTACATCATGGGGTTATGAAAGCAACTACCAAGATGGAGGTGAAGTTGAAGGAGGGCATAGGATGGCCGCTTGTTTGCCTTTTTGATCTTGCAGAAATGCATGGCACCGTCTGGAAGAATACTTTGTACATACAGTGTACTTAGAAGACCTCAAGAATCATCCGGCCCTATGAATTCAGCCCACCATGCAATTTGAACAAATGGAAGACGGGTCTTTTTTTAAAGTACATTATATTTAACGGTTAGCCCTCAGCTACCAGCCATTGCGCAACTGTGCAAGAGGCAGTTTAGTCATTTTAGGCCTCCATTACATTGGCATCATATAAAAATATCAATATATCAATATCAAATAATGCTTTACTGGCATATATTACTCTTTGGTATGGGTGTTACATTGTGCAGTGAAGAAGCTTGTGTGGCTCTTCTGGGACAAACAACAGCCGCTAGAGGCCCATGGGCTCTGTTTCTCTACATTTGATGTTTAGCTGTAACCACAATCCTTGTGTTTGCAGTTGAAGTTCCCTGCATAGATGGCAGGTGCAGGTACGAGTGGGAGTGGCGAGTTCACATTGTCATGTCTTCAACAGATCGGCTTCCACCACCTCCTTCTAACACCTCCTTCTAACACCTCTTTCTAACCCCAACTCCTTCTAACCACTCTTTCTAACACCACCTTCTAACACCACCTCTTTCCATGAGGTCTTAGTGGTGGTGGTGGAAGATGGTCTGTAGAAGACACATGACAATGTGACCTGCCACTCCCACTGGTACCTGCACTTGCCATCAAGGCAGGGACTTCAACTGCTAACACAAGGATTGGGGTCACAGCTAAACATCAAATGTAGAGAAACAGAGACCATGGGCATCTAGCGGCTGTTGTTTGACGCAAAAGAGCCCCCAAGCTTCTTCACAGCACAATGTAACACCCATACCAATCCAGACCTGGCCTATGCCGTGTGTCAGCAAAGGAAATCATTTGTGTAGCTGAGGTAATTTAAAGCCATACTGTGTAAGATGCCCAACTAGTGGTCATTAGCCCTATAGCAAACCACGGTCGCGTCCGCGTCTTTCGGACGTTTTTCGTACCTTCAGACCCCCGCGTCTGCCTCCACCTCGCTGAGATCTATCTTTTAAGGGGTCCCTTGTTCCTGTGCGTTCAGTAATTCCAGAGATACGGACTCCTTCACCCTGCCTGGTAGGCGAAATTACCTAGAGAAGGGATGGTACAAACGGGCGACAACAAATATGGCTGCCATAGCGACCCCACTTCAAGATGCGCTGTGATTGGCCGGCAGTTGTATAACCCTCGCTGTGATTGGCCGGTAGTGTGATGACGCAATTTTGGCGCGAGATCCGGTCCACGGCAAGGATCTCAGTTTACATACAGAGAAGGCTTTACAGGCTGAAATTCACGGCGCGGATCTTCTAAAACTTTTGTGATTTAATAGTTAGGAGAATTTTAAGATTTGTTTTATAAAAAAAGTTACATAGTACAACTTTAACTGTTAGCCCTCACCTACCAGCCATTGCGCAACTGTGTAAGTGGCATTTTAGTCATTTTAGGCCTCCATTACTTAGTGAACAATGTTTTGCGGTTGTGCAACTGCGCAATTGCGTTCAAAATTTGTCTAGCTGAAGCTGAGGAAAGCAGTGCGTTGTGCAGCTTTTATTTGATATGAAAAGCAGTGCAAATGTGTTGCTTTCTAAATTAGTTGTTTGTTGGTGTTTATTGGGGGTGGGGGGGTATCCATGAGATTTCTCTTTCAGGAATCAATTTGCATGACGGGTTCATTCATAAGTGAGTCTTATCTGGAGTATGCAGTAAGATCCTGTCATCTTTCAAACCTGTAATCAAATCCAATTTGACTCCTGCAATGTCATTTGGCACAACAGACCTTGGATGTTAAACCTCAAATCGCAAATAATATCAAACAATGCTTTGGTGGCATATATTCCTCTCTGGTCATAGATCCCTACTGCTTTGCATCGTAAGCCATAAGATGACTAGAACTCAAAGTCGAAGAAGAACCATCTTTGGAAGCTGTCAGCGAAAACGTTTGACCCCTGAATGAACCTACTGGAATGACAATGGCCATAGATATCCCAGAGACAGTATGGATCAGCTGTTCTCAGCAAACCAAACCTCAAACTTGAGGAAGTCTGGACCCAAACTATGGAAGTGCACATGGAAACCATCACGGTTGCCCTCCCAAATGTCTCACATCACCCGCAACCCCCTTTCTGTACACAGAACTACCAGAAAGATGCAATAGGAAATTTCACATCAGCATCGGCGACTTCAATGCCCAGAGTACATCATGGGGTTATGAAAGCAACTACCAAGATGGAGGTGAAGTTGAAGGAGGGCATAGGATGGCCGCTTGTTTGCCTTTTTGATCTTGCAGAAATGCATGGCACCGTCTGGAAGAATACTACAGTGTACTTAGAAGACCTCAAGAATCATCCGGCCCTATGAATTCAGCCCACCATGCAATTTGAACAAATGGAAGACGGGTCTTTTTTAAAAGTACATTATATTTAACGGTTAGCCCTCAGCTACCAGCCATTGCGCAACTGTGCAAGAGGCAGTTTAGTCACTTTAGGCTTCCATTGTTTGTATGATTTTCTTTTTGCGTTTGTGCAACTGTGCGAATGCATTCTAAATTTGTGTAGCTGAGGTAATTTAACTGTTAGCCCTCACCTACCAGCCATTGCGCAACTGTGCAAGCGTCATTTTAGTCATTTTAGGCCTCCATTACATTGGCCTCATCTTTCAAACCTGTAATTAAATCCAATTTGACTCCTGCAATGTAATTTGGCACAACAGACCTTGGACTGGCTTTATGTTAAGCTTAAATCGCAAATAATATCAAACAATGCTTTACTGGCATATATTATTCTTTGGTCTGGGTGTTACAGTGTGCAGTGAAGAAGCTTGAGAGCTCTTTTGGGTCAAACAACAACCTCTAGAGGCCCATGGGCTCTGTATCTCTACATTTGATGTTTAGCTGTAACCCCAATCCTTGTGTTAGCAGTTGAAGTTCCCTGCATAGATGGCAGGTGCAGGTACCAGTGGGATTGGCGAGTCCACATTGTCATGTGTCTTCAACAGATCGGCTTCCACCACCTCCTTCTAACACCTCTTTCTAACACCTTTTTCTAACACCACCTTCTAACACCACCTCCTAACACAACCTCTTTCCATGAGGTCTTAGTGGTGGTGGTGGAAGCTGATCTGTAAAAGAGGCATGACAATGTTGACTCGCCACTCCCACTGGTACCTGCACCTGCCATCTAGGCAGGGGACTTCAACTGTTAACTCAAGGATTGGGGTTACAGCTAAACATCAAATGTAGAGATACAGAGACCGTGGACCTCTAGAGGCTATTGTTTGACCCAAAAGCGCCCCAAGCTTCTTCACTGCACAATGCAACACCCATACCAACCCAGAACTAGCCTATGCCGTGTGTCAGCAAAGGAAATAATTTGTGTAGCTGAGGTAATTTAACTGTTAGCCATTGCACAACTGTGTAAGTGGCATTTTAGTCATTTTAGGCCTCCATTACTTAGTGAACAATGTTTTGCAGTTGTGCAACTGTGCAATTGCGTTCTAAATTTGTGTACCTGAGGTAAGCTGTGCGTTGTGCAGCTTTTATTTGGAATGAAAAGCAGCGCAAATGTGTTGCTTTCTAGTTTGTTTGTTCATATTGATTGGTGGGGTGAGATCCATAAGATTTTGCTTTAGTTTGCATGATGGGTTCATTCATAAGTGAGTGGTGTAACCACATGTGGAAACTGTCAACAAATACGTTTGACCCTGACTGACCTACTGGAATGGACATGGCCATAGATATCCGACAGAGACTGGATGGATCAGCTGTTTTCAGCAATCCAAACCTCAAGCTTGAGGATGTCTGGACCCACACTATGGAAGTGCACATGGAAACAATCACGGTTGCCCTCCCAAATGTCTCAAATAACCTGCAACCCCCTTCCTGTACAGATTTTTTTTTTTTTTTCGGATTGGAGGTTCTGGCAAGTGTGAGAGGTGGTGGGGATGACTACTGAACCAGAGTGAAAACCCTTTGTGAAACCGCCAGGAGGAATGTGAAGAAGGGCTGGTTGGGAATAGCCGGCATCTCTCCCCCATACATTGGAAGAATGCATATCGCTCAAGATGAACGGAGAACACTGGAGATGGACATTATACACACAGTGGACTTAGAAGACCTCAAGGGTCATCCGGCCCTATGAATTCAGCCCCCCATGCAATTTGAACAAATGATTCATATATGTTCTTTCTTTTTTTTGCATTGTGCATGAATAAGGGCCAGTTGGGATCAGAAGAATGCATATTGCTCAAGTTGAACAAACGACACAGGAGAGGGACATTATACACCCCTTGCATTGCCAGGTAGCACCCCCACGCAGGCTCAGTTTTATGCAATCAGTCCTGCCCTCCAGGCAATCAAAGAAGAAGCAAGGGCCAACATCTGGGAAGATGAATGGCAAGTAAACGACACACAAGCTCCTGAATGGTTACACAGGGGAATCACACCAACGGAAAGCCTCGCTATAGTGGCCACAACCTTGGCTGGACAGTCTGGAAGTCACTTAATAGACTGCGTGTGAACAAGGGAGGTGCAACGCATGAAAGTCTGGAACTACACAACATGACATGTGCAGCTGTGGATCAGTGCACACAAGGTCCCACCTACTGGAAAATGCAGTCCAGAATACCTGGCAGAACCTACCCCATCAGCTGTGGCTTGTGCCCAATATTGACAGCACGTCATCTGCGATTGCTACGGACTTGAAGAAGAAGCCAGTCATGGATCTTGGACTGTTCACAAAAGGAGAGATGGGGTAGAGTCCCACCGATGAAACCTGATGCAACCTTTGTGCAGGACAAGCCAACGACAACACACTGGAAAGACTTGTTGACAAGCTTATGCCTCATCTGTGAGACAGACACTTATTTGATGTTGATGATGAAGGTTCTTTGGGCGTCATTCTATAATGATCATTTGACATGAGATGCTCAACTCCACCTCTGGGGACACCTCCAGAGATGCATGGTTGGCAGCAGCTTGGAAGCCGGAGTCGGAGCCAGCCGGGCCCTCCCGCGTCCATCGCTACAACCCGGACCTAGGAGGTGGCGCCATAGGAGGAGACGACCTACCACGCCGGCAATGGACCACACTGAATTGCCTACAAACTGGTCATGGTCGCTTTAAAACATCAATGAAGAAGTGGTGCCTGGCGGAGAATGCGGCATGCGAGTGCGGTGACCCTGAGCAAACTGCCGACCATATAATCACCACATGCCCATTACACAACCACTCTCGGAAGCAAGCCTCTTTGACCTAGGACCCGAGATGCGGGCATGGCTACGCAACACAGAGTTGGACCTCTGACGTTACGCAAAAGAAGATTGAATAGATAATGCTGTTATTTTGTTTTCTCTACATTTGCTGATGTTTGGCTGAAATTGTCATTGCCATGTGTCTTCTACAGATCAACTTCCACCACCACCTTCTAACACTTCTTTCTAACACCACCTCCTTCTAACACCTCTTTCTAACACTACCTCCTTCTAACACCTCTTTCTAACACCATCTTCTAACACCACTTCATAACACCTCCTATCTCCTCTTTCCATGAGGTCTTAGAAGGAGGTGGAGGAAGATGGTCTGTAGAAGACGCATGACAATGTGAACTCACCACTCCCACTGGTACCTGCACCTGCCATCTATGCAGGGGACTTCAACTGCCAACACAAGGATTTGTGTTGGCAGTGCCAAACATCAGAAAATGTAGAGACACAGAGCCAATGGGCTTCTAGAGGCTGTTTGACCCAAAAGAGCCCCAAGCTTCTTGACTGCACGATGTAACACCCATACCAACTCAGACGGAAATACGTCATTACCTCAGAAAATCCATCTGACTGTGCACCAAGGACTGATGCCTTCTAAGTCAATGAATATCCTGAGCTGATTCCAATGTCCACCTCTCCTGCAGGAATGAGAGAGTTGGTGGCCAAATAGACATGACAAGTTCTAATTGAAGATGACCGCGAGGTGAGACATTAGGCCTACGTACATGTCGCACATGTAGCTGAAGATGGATTTTGTGAGCAAGCTCATGAACCATTACTCCATTTGGTGCCTGTTGAGAGCTGTGGCCTGGATTCTGTGTCTAGGGTCTGCTTCTACAATGTTGCAGAAAGAATCATGGAGATGTTCAGACAGATCCCAGCTTTCAAACGACAACTCTGATGCAGAAAAGACATGACCAGTCAGCCCTGAAGAAATGCTCTTACACCGAGTGTTTGACTCAAGTTTGAAAAGAGGAAGTCATGCGAAGAGTCATCCATTGACAGAGCTTGTGGTCTAATAATCCAAGATGGAGTGTTGAGAGTTGGAGACTCTCCATGCATATGCCATGTCAACATGGAAAGCATCCAGCTATCATTCCGAAAGACTTGCACGTCACAATGCTGATTCTGCAAGACATTCATGAGAAGATCAGACTTTAGGTAAGGAACTATATGCTCTCACAACTGCGTCAGAGATATATGTCCCCTTCAGCAAACTCTGTAGTTAGGAGGTTCCGGCAACCAGGATGTATTACCTGGAGAATAATCAAAGGCAAGGCATTAGGATAGAAAATGGCAAACCTACCTCAAGACACGTTATTACCTGCATGCCACCGTTCACTAACATGGAGGTGGACTATTAGATGTGAAGCAGCGTTGCAGTACTGTGAACTCACCACTCCCTCTGGTACCTGCACCTGCCATCTATGCAGGGGACTTCAACACTATCAGTCACTTTCTGTGCAGACGAGGTATCCATCATGCGTTCCGATAATCAAACAAATCGAACGTGGCCGAGTGTGAGCCGCAAGAAACCCTTCATCAGTGGAACCAGCGGAAGATCCGGGACACACTCATGATGCAAAAAGCAATACAGTGGCTGTTCAATCCACCTATCAGGTCTCACTGTGTTCAATCCACCTGACAGGTATCCCTTTGGAGGGATCTGGGAGAGACAGATTTGTTCTGTGAGGAAAATAATAGTCTGTTCTGAAGGAGCAAACCCTCAACTTTGAATGTTTATGAACATTGTTTTGTTTAGTGGAACCAATATTAAATGACCAACCACTTACCACGTCATCAGATGATCCTACAGACCTTGAGTCACTGACGTATAACAACTATTGCTAATGAAGGAACAGACTGTCATGCCACTTGGACCGTTCACAAAGGATGCACACTAAAGTTGGAAGCAAGTTAAGGGTCTTGCTGACTTGTTTTGGAAGAGATCGAGGAGTCATACAGATGATACCTGATGCAAAGGGGCGTGTCAGATGTGCGCAGGACAATACAAAGACAAACCACACTGGAGAAATCTGTAGACAAATCTGCGGACAAGCTGTGCCTTATCTGTGAGACAGCCACTTAAGTTTATTGTTTTTATTGTTTGTCAGCTTCCTTGAAATCTCATGTACATGAATGTTTGGATGGATATGTGTAAATATTATACATTTAAATATTGATCTTATTGTAACCATGTTGTATACACATCTATTTTTATATTATCTGTTTCATGTTGTCTCGTCAGAGTTTGTCTTGTCTTGTCACCCCTCCCCATGTGTTCTGTCATGTGTCCCCCCTTCCCCTGTGTGTCCCCCGCTCTCGGCCTGCGCCTTGTCGTGGTGAGTGGGCTTTAAACCAAGACAGGCCATTTAAACGACAACATACCTTGGACCTTGGACCACTGATCTGCTGTGACACAAGGCCAAAAGCTGAGTGCTGTACATCAGAATAACCATAGCACTAATGACCTTTAATACATCCTGATCTAATCTGTATAATTGTGGGCTCGCTGATAACGAGACCAGTATGTTCTCCCAACTAAATTATGTATATATAGTAAGGTTATTCTACTCAAAACTGGCCGACAGTACAAAGGCAGGCCTTTAGCCAATGAGGCAGCAGTGTTCTTGGTGACATCACCAACAAGTGCAACCTGATATAAATAACAACTACACCCACATGAAATCTTTTGTAGTTTTTGAAATATTTAACTTTAAGCATCCAATGCATTTCCAATGGGAAATTAATCTAGAGAGAGAGGAAGAGAGACCCGTGGGTAGATCTTTATGCCCATACATGGTGTTCCATGCGAGCCCGCACTGTTTCGTAGGAACAATATTTCTAGTTTGAAATGTTGCCTTTTTTCAACAACTGATTCCTTGCTGCTATTAATTGTCTCAACACACATTGTGATTGTCTATTAAAAAAGAGAAAAAAAACATGACTTTTGTCTATTATTTCTTCCCTCAATAATACCAATTTTTATTGTATCTTTTATACAATAACAATTGGTATTATTGAAGAGAAGAAATAATAGACAAAAGTTAGTTTATTTATTTATTATTTCTTCCCTTCGATAATACCAATTGTTATGGTATTTTATATCATATTTATCAGAAGGAATATAAATGGAACCGAATATAGACTACTTTGTCACTGTTGCTTTTATCCATAATAACCAATACCATAAAATAGACAAGATACTAAATGAAAAGGCTACTGAATAAAATTGCATTTTATTATGTGGCGGGTCATTATTTTTATCCAATTCCTTATTAATTATAAACACAGCCACAGAAAGGAAACCAGACAGACAGCTATTTCTTTCCATATCGGCCACTCTTTTGATGTGTGTTTGATTGATTGAAGAGTTTATTAGCAGTTTGCAATAGAAAAGAGTAGAGTTTTATGACAACATAAATCACTAGTAAGGTCAGTCTGAGTATCTGACATCACCGATGTCACCTGTGATGTCACCTGTGATGTGTCAGGGGAACCACAGTGTCAGCCGTTACACCTAACATACATACGGACAAGGTGTGCCGGTTCTGACAGTAAACTGCGACCTACGGTTGCAATAATAATAATATAGTTAGGGATGTAACGATAATCCTTATTGTCGTGATAAAAAAACACTCAATCGTATTATGGAGGTTTACATTTATCATGAAATTATCCTCCGTCATGCACTGCACTGGGATCAATTCACCTTTTATTTGCCAAGCTGCACATCCGGTACCATTTATACCCTCTATAATTGGAAATAACGTACTTGATAGTCTTTTCACTCTCTACCAAATCTCTTAGACAAAAAATAGCCGATCTACAAGCTCACAATGTTGTGAGCTTGTAGATCTGCTATTTTTGGCAAATGTTCAGCCCCAGGATAATGGATGTTGGGGATATTTTGATCATTGCGTTAATATTGTAAATCGTAAATATTGACATGAAATTGTCCCATCCCTATTATAGTTCTTAAGGCTTTATCAGAGTCGACCCGTGTACAATACCTGGTTATCTACTGACAGTGCATGCACGCACACACACACACACACACACACACACACACACACACAGTGACAGCACTTTCCATTCTCTAAAGCAGGGGTCTTCAACAGGGGGTCCCCAGAGTTACTACAGGGGGTTCTCCAAATCTTTGTATGATAGAAACTTCTATTAACCACTTGAACCCTAGCGTCCATATTCGGAGAACTTTAGCCAAAAATAGCCGATCTACAAGCTCACAACGCCTCTCAGCAAAAGAGCTTTGGGGAAAAGAGCAGACTAAGTACAGTGAAAGGTAAAGTTTATTAAGCATTGACTGTTCAAGTGGTTAAATATCTGAACTCAAATTGACATGAAATCCAAAATACACTGATGATTGTGCTGTCATAAGATGAAACTATATGGAATCTATGAACAGGTTTTGGGGGTCCTTGCTTCATCTCTCTCTCAACTAAGGGGTCCTTGGCCTGAAAACGTTGAAGAGCCCTGCACTAAAGGGCTGGAGAGACAGGGATTATAGAAGCCTGACTCTCAACAAACACTACACACCAATGACCACCATACAGAGCTTCAACCTTTTCACACAAATCTGAACCAAACAGCATTACCCACACAACCCCGCAAACTGAAAACCCAAGCAATCTCACACACATACAGTAGGCATGCTGTTCATCTGTGACATAAGACAAACGGTTGCCATTCCATAAATGTTACAATTTACAATGACAATTTAGGCAGACGCTCATGGTAAACACGGCAATCTAGGATCATAGGTAAACCAAGAAACTATAGCATCATTGAACATTGCAATGTGAAAGTATGATGTTGTAGCAAAGTCGTGTTTTTTAACTCAATGGACTTTTTAGGGTTTGGGGTTTACGGAAAAAAAAAGTTTACAGGATAAGGTCCTTTGAACTCTATGGATTTCTTCCAGATTGAAAATCTTTCAGAACGCTCAAAGACAACTCAGTTAAATCAAATGAAAATATATAACTCACCAATATAACAACTAAACTAGAAAAAATATGAAATTGGAAATTGCGAGTGTGGTTGCCCATTTATTGTCTGGGTAGCCACATTGTCATGTGAAGATTGACCAATCCTCAAGCTACAGTAGCACCACTAACTTGGTTGGCTAAGTTGATCCACAAAAACATTATTGCCGCACTAGAACAATAGTGTGTTAAGCAACCACACTAATAACTAGAAAATATGCAATTGGAAATTGCGAGTGTGGTTGCTGACGTGACTATATTCTACAGTAAGCTAACTGTCATGTGAAGCTCGACCAATTGATTCCCTATTGATTCCCACTCCCATTGATTTCCTATTGACTAGCTATCCCTGTCATACAGAAGTCTGTCTGTGTCAATTTCCAATGGCAGCGGAAAAGTTACCCTAGTAATAAATAAAGTTTCCCCAGGACTATAATGTGTTGCCCTGTTGGGCAACCACACCAACAATAAACTGTTAAACTAGTTGCGTGTGGTTATTTCATCATATACAATGCACTACTGTGGCTAAATAAATGAAATAAAGACAAATAGAAAAGTCACCATACAGTATAGGCTGTCTCAATGTGGGGCTGCTGAGTCAGCTGCCGTGTTAACCTGTAAAAGGGCAACACGGGGGAATCCGCAAAACGTGTGATGTCATGGCTCACGCCGTGTGTTCTCTAGTCTATGACGTTGCTGAAGAGCCGTAAAACCACGCTGCATCGGTGTGAACAAACAACTTTGGAAGTGGTTCTACACATGTTATCCTGGTTGCTTAACGCTGGTTTTTGACATTATCGAAACGAAGCGGATAAAAGCTCCGAACATTTTTTGAGGCTTCTTTAGGACCTAACGATGGATTTTAGCCTTGGGTACCAAAATTTATTTTGATGTTTACCCATATAATATCCATATCACGTTGGGCTCCCATCGACTTTCTATACAGGAGGAAAATACCCAGAAAAAAATCTGCTTTAAGTAGGATGTGAGGGTTCTAACTAGGGGTTTGTCGTGATTCTGAATCCATTGCAAGCATTTGTACTAAAAACTTTCCTTGGCCTAGAAATGGCCCCCCAAAACACCCAAAAAACTGTGAAAAATTATGACTCATCACTAAACCATCGTTTTGTGGGGCCATTTCAGATTCAGAAGCCTAACCTAACCCTAAAGAAGTTTGGCGCTTTTATCCGCTTCGTTTCGATAATTTCGTTAAGCCAACCCACTATGTGTGACTGTTCCACCTGGCAGTCCATCACACCGTCTTTCTCTGGTCATACTGTAATGCACTGATTCTCAGGCATTGGTTCTGGGCATTTCAACTATAACCTGGAGGTTGTGATGTTTCAATATGGAGCATCCATTTGCCACCACGGTCGATCATTGTCTTGCTATTTTTGCCATGAAGAAATGTGGTTCTGGGTGATCCAAACGTTTTTTGGAGATAAAGCAGCTTTTTTGCAGCACAATTAATGGATTTCTATGGAGGATTTTCTTGGCACTGCAATTTCATTGTCCAATGTAAACGGATCCACCAGCAGACCCCCCCCCCCCCCCCCCCCGACAGTGCGGACAACTAAATTTCCCCCTTGGGATAATAAAGGTATCTATCTATCTATCTATCTATCTATCTACGTTTTTTAATAAAACATTATTAAATATGGTATATTTCCCGAATTAGTTATGCACACTACTGCCCGGTTCTGAAATCCTGAATACGTTTGGGATAGGCACTTAAAAACACACACCCAGTGTGAAGTGAGCGGTGCTATGACATTAAGCGCCCCGTGGTGCTTGGCCAATGTGTGTACAACAAACTTTGGCCGCTTTGTGCAAAGACGCAGACACGGAATGCTATGTTTGGGCATGACTAACTCGTGACCTCATCATGTTGAGAGCAAACCCTGCCAAACAGCATAAAAGTGCGCTCTCCGTTCGTCGTGGAGTTTGACGTAGGAACATCAAGAATCGTAATTGTAAAAGCCTCACCTTCAAGACACTCAGAGACGACCTTCAAGACACTCGAAGAAGCCTCTTCTGAGAACTATATTTAAATACCCTTGCTGTAGTTGCCAAAGACATTACCCCATCACAAGAGCAAAGATCTCTGGTCATTAGGCTCTGATCGAACACGACTACTGCAGCGGGAGGGGCCCTGGGCCCAGTCGATCAATAATCAATTATTGCTCAACCCAAAAGGGCAACAATGGAACAAAGAGCCAGCAGTATGAAGGAGAGGATCCGCTCCATCACCCGGGAGAACGTCAAAGGCTTCCTGATGAGCAACCTCTTTGTGCTGTTCACCATCACAGCGGTGATCGTGGGGGTGATCCTGGGCTTTGCCCTGCGCCCCCTGAACCTCACGCTGCCGCAGATCAAGTACTTCTCCTATCCGGGGGAGATGCTGATGAGGATGCTGCAGATGGTGATGATACCACTGGTCGTCTCCAGTCTGGTCACGGGCATTGCCTCTCTGGACAGCAAGGCTTCGGGCAAGATGGGAATGCGCGCGGTGGCCTATTACATGGTGACCACCCTCCTCGCCGTCTTCCTGGGCATCATCTTGGTCGTGGTCATCAGGCCAGGAAAGGGGGGCGGTGACAGCCCTAACGTTTCCGGTGGGACTGTGGAGCCGGTACAGGCCGCTGATGCTTTCCTGGACCTCATCAGGAACATGATCCCCCCTAACCTGGTGGAGGCTTGCTTCAAGCAGTACAAAACCACGTACAAGAAGATTGTCAGCACCAGGAATGTGATCAAGGGCAATGTCACTGTGCTGGAGACAGTTGAGGAGCTGGTTCCAGTAGCAGGTTCCTCCTCTGGCGTGAACGTTCTGGGCCTAGTGGTATTCTCCCTGTGCCTTGGACTTGTCATCAGCAAAATGAAGGAGCAGGGAAAAGTGCTCATGGACTTCTTCAACGGCCTAAACGAAGCCATCATGAGACTTGTTGCCGTGATCATCTGGTACGCACCTGTGGGAATCATGTTCTTGATTGCGGGAAAGATCATGGAGATGAATGACCTTACGGAGGTGGGAAGTCAGCTTGGGATGTACACTCTGACAGTCATTGTGGGCCTCCTCATCCACGGCCTTGTTGTCCTGCCACTGATGTTTTTCCTGGTGACGAAGAAGAACCCGTACGTCTTCATTGGAGGATTGATTCAGGCCCTCCTCACCGCTCTGGGCACCTCCTCCAGTTCTGCCACCCTGCCAATCACCTTCAGTTGTCTGGAAGAAAACAACCACGTGGACAAGCGAGTGACACGGTTTGTCCTCCCCGTCGGTGCCACCATCAACATGGACGGCACTGCCCTCTATGAGGCTGTGGCAGCCATTTTCATCGCTCAGGTCTATAACATGGACCTCCACTTTGGCCAGATTATCACCATCAGTCTCACAGCGACCCTTGCCAGCATTGGAGCAGCAGGCATCCCTCAGGCTGGTCTGATCACCATGGTGATCGTATTGGCATCGGTGGGCCTGCCGATGGAGGGCATAACGCTGATCCTCATAGTGGATTGGTTCCTAGACCGCGTGCGTACCACCATCAACGTGCTGGGTGACTCTCTTGGCGCGGGCATTGTGGAGCATCTGTCGCGTGCAGAACTGCAAAACAAAGATCCTGAACTGGGCAACCCTTCCACAGAGGAGAATGGAGAGACGCTGTTACCAACTCATCTGTGAAGAAAGTGACTCACACAAACAAACGTTGCAACAATGAGATTGCGTTTTTGAAGATGAAGATTGTTGGTTTGGTTGGTGAAGCAGTGTATGAATAGGCTATGGCTCATAGTCATTTAAGCTCTCTGTATTACTTTGCTATTACTCATATCTGCCTAGCTCTGTCTTTACAACTAATCTCAGACAATGCTGGGTTGATTGGCATGGAACTATGCATGGACATTCCCAGTAGACAAGGAATAACCTCTGCCCCATTGTTTAATGCTACTAGTCCGGCTGCCCACTAGTCCGGTGGGGTATGACATTTGGTATATATCTTTTTTTATTGGATCCACCTGCTGACCGCCTGTCAGCAATATTTTATAGGGGGTCCATCACTATACACTATACTATAAAGGAAAAAAGAATACTCCCCCGCTTTAAGTAGCATGTGAGGGGCAAACTAGGGGTTTTTAAATATTCTGAATCCATTGCAAGCATTTGTTTGGCATGAAAAAAAAAAAACATTCCTTGGGCTAAAAACAGCCCCAGAAAACTAGTGATGAGTCATCACTTTTCACAGTTTTGTGGGGACTGAGGTGGGGTATGAAATGTGGTATATAGTTTATTTTTTAATGGCCTAAAATATTGTCTATATACATACAGTCATGAATCCACTTGCTGACTGCCTGTCAGCATTGAGCAATTTCTTTTATGGGGGTAAAAGTGTGGGGCCCATTCACTTACTACTGTACACTATACTATAAAGGAAAAAAGAAATACCCCCAAAAATCTGCTTTAAGTAGCATGTGAGGGGTCAAACTATTTTTATTTTTTGTATTTTTTTTTTATTTTGAATCCTTTGCAAGCATTTGTTTGGCATGAAAAAAGATTCCTTGGGCTAAAAACAGCACCAGAAAACTATTGATTAGTTATGAGTCATCACTTTTCATGATTTTGTTGTTGAATCTCCTACAGGGAGTGTGCATGCAATGTTTCAAATCAATCAGCCCTGGGGTGTCTGAGATTAGACACACATACACAACACAAATGCAAAGACAGCAAAAACAATATTTTCCCCCAGGCCCTATCTGGCCTGGAGGAGATAACCACACATTGAGGGGCCTCTAAACAACGCAGAACCAAAATAAACTATGCACAGATGGTTAGGAAACTCAATTTCGGTCTATTATACTATATATTGTGCTTGATATAATTTTTATCCTTGATTGGTCACCTTTACAATGAGGTACAGCTTGTAAGCAGCGTGTATTTGTGGAATGAGCAGCACAGCTAAACGTGTGCATAGCCCCCCCAAAAAAAGGTTCCAAAATGGTCTGCAATAACGTTCGGCTGGCAGTCACTCTCAATTTGGCCCCCCTGACACAGTTTAAAATGAACAAAGTGTAAAAATGGCCAATAAGTGTTGTTCTCTCTTTCCCTCATCATTGTGGAAGAGTGCAATCAATGCAATGCACCCAAGTAACAAAGGTGAATACCAATACACAACAAACAGCATTGCATGGATAATTGTGCATAGTTTACATTTCACCTCCACCCATAGGGTGTGCCTCAAACACAAATAGGCCTACTATTTTTTTCCCCTTTTTTAAAAACAACAAAATAGGCTTGGGAGTCATTTGACAAAGATCGCCAAACAGGGTTTTGCGTCTCAATACTCTTTGCCTGTAATTGCCTTCAAAATGCTACTGGAAAGAGGCTATTTTTCACAAATATATACAAAATAGCATGAATGCAACTTTTTTTTTCAAAAATGGCATGGTCAATACAATAGAAATGTAGTTCAATCATATCCTAATTGTAATCACATGCTGAAGGGGCCAAGCCTCTATAGAAAGGAAAACATGTGTTACAACTGTGCTTGCAGAAGCAGGTTTCCAAACATATTTGGACATGGTGGTGTGTGTGTGCATCCAAACTTGTTCAATAACCACGTTAAAGATCAACGTTTGCGTTCACACTATTTATTTTGTACATCAAATACAATAATCACCTCTCTTCATTTTTGGCTAACTAATTAATCAAGTAATTAGAGTGGTTGCTATTGGCAGCACACCATTGTTCTAGCTCCGATATTTTTTTCTTTTCTTTTTTTTGCCAGTGAAGTGAAATGTTTTTGTTAACCTTTTGACTGTAAAGGCTTTATCAGAGTGCGAGGTGAAGAGCTATCACTGTGCCTCTGTGCCTCTGAAACCAGGGCACACTGATTGGTCTAGATCGACCAATCAGTGAACATGTTTGAAAGTAAAAACAGAGGAGAGATGTCTAGGTCCGCGGTGATGGCTCTTCACCGTGGCTAATGACATAATGTAGTTAATATAGTTTTCTGACTTTAGAGACTACTACACTATGATATGGCCACAAGGCTTGATATCTTGGGCAATCATGTCCAATCACACAGGATTGGTCATGATTCACTGGACATCACAATATATAATATAAACGGTAAGACACAATTCATTTCCCAGTGGATTCCTCCCGTCAGTGCAACCACACTTGCAATTTCCCGGAATTGCACCCTTCTAGTCTAGCTATAATTGGGTTACTCCTAAAATCAACATAAAGATGTGAAAGAGAGATCAAATATGTAATTGCTAATCATTGATCCTATCTCCATGTCTTGTTTTTTTCTTTTTTCTTTTACCTTTGTTAATGCATTACCTTGAGTCTAGGCGGAGGTGTGATCTCATTTTCTACATTGAATTGAATGGGCCATTTCCCCCCCAAATATGGAGATGACTGACATCATAGATGTCTGATGTCATAGACCACATGAGACCGACAATATATGGACAAAAAGTCCATATATGGGCCTTCCAAAATAAGGGCTTAATATTGACAATATATGGACAAAAAGCCCATATATGGGCCTTCCAAGATAAGGGCTTAATATTGACGACATTAGGGATCTCCATATGTGGGTATAACTAGACCAGGTCACCTGGTTGTGCCAGACCCGCAATGAAAACTAGTATGGCACTGAATCAGTGTGCCTGTGTTTGCCTCTGACTGCTCATCTGCCCCTCCCTTCCCTTGCTCGGCTGATTGCCTCGAGTGCCGTCACCTGTACGGGACCAGCTGAGTTGAGTTGGCTGACGAGCTGCTGAGGAAAAGAGGGACCGACAGACAGACAGACCGACCGACCGACAGACCGACAAAGGCTTATCTAGGCCGACCCCCTGGGTCTGGCAAATAGGACAAGAGGATTGTAAATGGTGCATTTGTATAGCGCCTTTATCCATGGTGATTTACATAGATTGTGCATTACATTCACCCACCAATGGCAGAGGAAACCATGCAAGGCACCAACTAGTTAGGTCAAATTAGCCAAAAGTTAAACCAATCTGGGAACTAAATCAAAATCAAAATCTTTTTTCACAAATGTGTTCATAAAGGTGTCATCTATCACCTCTGAACTTTCTCAATCACAACTCCCTTGGGGGACTTTGTGGGAGCCAATCAAAGTTGGGGGTATCCTGTGGGCCTGGGATTAAAGGGGGGGAAATAAAAAATGGCCAATATGAGTGTATGAGGTGTGTAATTAGGGTATTTGGGGGCTGCTGAATCCATTCCAACCATTAGTTATGAGTAAAAATTACTCCTTGGCCATAAAATAGGCCACAACAAACTACCTTTTTGTGTCCACAAGACATAATATTGTCAATAAAAAAATGGTTGGAGTAGGGTTTGAATTCATGAAAACTATTCAAGATCAGGTGGGTAAGCGCACATCATGACACACATGATAACATGATACAATCTGACAAGGAACACTCAAAAGGGTTTAAAGCATAGGGACTTACAGGACACAGGTGAACTCGAATGACATGATTGGCTAAGCCTTAGCCAATTAGGCCTATTTTATGGCCAAGGAGTCATTTAAACTGAAAACGAATGGTTGGAATGGATTCAGCAGCCCAAAAATACCCTAATTACACACCCCATATGCTCATATTGGCATTTCTTTCATTTTATCCCCTTTAATCCCAGGCCCAGGTATCCCGATACCCCCAACTTTGATTGGTTCCCACAAAGTTCCCCAAGGGAGTTGTGATTGAGAAAGTTCAGAGGTGATAGTTGACACCTTTATGAACACATTTGTGAAGAAAGATATTGATTTTGATTTAGTTCCCAGATTGGTTTAACTTTTGGCTAATTTGACCTAACTAAACCTGCTCACCGGGAGTAACTAGGGGTTCAGAGTCTTGCTCAAGGACTCTTTGGCATGGGGACGAGAGGAGCCGGGATTTGAACTGCCGACCCATGGGTCATTGGCCAGGAATGTAGAATGTAAATGAGACTTTTTTCTTTTTTTTTTTGGCAGGAATTGAAGCAGGGTCTTTTTTATTGGCAGGAATTAAAGCAGGGATCTCAGTGAATGGTCAGTAAATAAATCTTCCTTACAGTCCATCAGAAATCTTCCTTACAGTCCATCAGGGACTGGGTAGAGTATTTAGGCCTACACATGTGTTGTGTCCAAGATGTTGTTTTGGAATGGCTGTGTAATCTCTCCATAATGTAGTGCTGACTATCACATGATGTCTCATAACAAAAAATATTGCTGAATAAGGAGGACACATGCATGTGTCTGTGTGTGTGCGTGATGTGCGTGTGTGTGCGCAAGCGCGCATGTGCGTGGCTGCGGGCGTGCGTGCTATGCGTGTCCACTTGTTTCCTGTTCAACAAGTCATTTACGGTTTCACAACTTTGGGTACTTCCCAGCAACTGTCTTTCACACAACGTCACCCTAACTACAGCCAGGGTGACGATCCTCTGATCGTTTAGCATTTCACTGTTAAACTCCGCCAGAGGAGGAGCACAGAGAGAGAGAGAGAGGGATCTACCAGACTACTACAAACAGAGAGATCTACCAGACTACTGCACACAATGCTGAAACCTGGAAAGAAGTCACACAGACCAGGTACTGTTTCTATGTCACTGTAAAGAGTTCCCTTTATATAGAAATGTATGTGATGGAAGAAGCTTGTAGGCCTACTAAGACTTGTTTTACTTGAGTAAAAGTATCAATAGGCCATTGTAGAAATAGGAATTCAAAAGTGACTTGAGTAAAAGTACATAAGTTGTATATACTTAAAGTAGAAAGTACTCGTTGTGCAGAATGTCCCCCTTTTCACAAGTTTTGAAATATATAATGTATTAAAATCTTTTTTCTTTTTTTGTTGTTGAAAATAGCAGATCTACTAGCACATTGCGAGCTTATAGATTTACTGTATATAAAAAGGCTTGAGTGGTTAATGTGTATGTTTTATTTTGTAATAATAATCAAAATCTAGTAACACATGTTATTAAGTGATAATTGTAGTGGAGTAAAAGTACAATTTCTTTTATTTTTTATTTTTTTATTTTGAGGGTGAACTACTCCTTTATGGCCGAGACGGGAAGTGTGTGTGTGTGTGTGTGTGTGTGTGTGTGTGTGTGTGTGTGTGTGTGTGTGTGTGTGTGTGTGTGTGTGCGTGTGCGTGTGTGTGTGTGTGTGAAAAAGAGGAAGTTAAGTTTAAGAGGAAGTGCAACAGAGAAAAAGGGAAGTTCTGGTAGAGGAGGCGTGTGTGCGTGCGTGCGCGTCAAAGGAGCTCTGACAAGTGGACAAGTGGTCGCCAAGAGCCTTTTTTTCTTTTCTTTTTCTCTCTCGTTTCCTTGCAGCTATTTTTATTTAATCTGTAGCCAATGGTGGACAGTTACTGAGCAGATTTTACTCAAGTACGGTAATTAAGTATATTTTGGATGTGATTTATTTTACTTAATCCTTTCTCTACTGTATACTGGTCGAACACAGCATCTCTGAGTGAAATATTGTACTTTTGTACTCAACTAAATTTATTTTACACCTTTAGTTACTAGTTACTAATCACTTGACTCATTGGACCAGCATAAGGAGTTACTGAATGCTACCTCTGTTTTTCTCTTCTGCATGTGTTTCTATGATGACAGCCATGGTCGGAGACGTTATGTTTTCAGCTCGTCCGTCTGTCCGTCCGTCCGTTCTCGTGATTAGAGGTAGGTGGTCAAAGGTCAAATGATAAGGTGACAGTGACCTCACAAAGGACCCCCCCCCCCCCCCCCCAAACAAAAGAAAAAGTATTAGACAAAGAAAGAAAGAAAGAGAAAAATAAATGCACTTAAACTATCATACAAATGCTCATTCTGAGATGGTGCAATTTCTGTCTACTCACTCATAAACCTGTCCACTCACTCTGTGTCTCAGAGGAGGGCTTTGGACAGTTCAGAAACCTGTCCACTCACTCTGTGTCTCAGAGGAGGGCTGTGGACAGTTCAGAAACCTGTCCACTCGCTCTGTGTCTCAGAGGAGGACTGCAGACAGTTCAAAAACCTGTCCACTCGCTCTGTGTCTCAGAGGAGGGCTGTGGACAGTTCAGAAACCTGTCCACCCACTCTGTGTCTCAGAGGAGGGCTGCTTCGAAGCCTGTCCACTCGCTCTGTGTCTCTGAGGGCTGTGGACAGTTCATAAGTCTACAGTATGGTATTTGCATGCCTTGCATAATCTGATGTGCTGCCATTTACTGGGCTTGCTGGGAGACACTAAAGCAACAAAAGGGAACCGTAACTCTCAGAGTCCAAGGTGAAGAGCTATCACCTCAACTTTTAGGTGATAAGCTATCACCTAAAAATTTGAAAACAAGTGGAGGCCGTCATAGTCACGGACTCACAGTGAAGTTCTATCACCGCGCCTCTGTGCCTCTGAAACCAGGGGGCACACTGAAGATCGACCAATCAGTGAACGGGGTGATGGGGAGATGTCTGAAAGTAAAAACAGAGAACAGATGTCTAGGTCCACGGTGATGGCTCTTCACCGCGGCAAATGACGCAATGTTGTAGTTTTATGACTTTTAAAAGTCTACATGGTCCATTTGGAGCTCTGGTGGACCCGAACACTGTGTTGAGAATCAATGGCCGGCATTCATTTTGCAGGCTGCAGGTTTACTTACTTTTTATTTGATTTGATTTAGTACCCAATTTACTTGTTATGCCTCCCCACACACATTGATGTTGTCACTGCTGTCGTATCCTAATAACTCACCTGCCAGTGAGGAGCCCCCACCAGGAGGACGTAGAGCCGTCCGACATACAGTAGCTGGATGATGACACTGCAACAGTTCGATTGGATTAAAATGTGATTTGATTAAAAAAAAAAAAAAAAAAAAGAAACACTGCATAGTTGTAAGTTCTGAATTGATCTTATGCAGTGGTTCTAAAACATTTCAAACTGATATGTATGGGGGCCCCTGGACCATACTTTGAGGATCACACAGATTTTATGTTTGGTTTCTAAATGTTAACTTAAAGTCTATTCTTCTGGTGATTTCCAGAGCGCCTCACGGAGAGGCCTACGGCATCCAGGGAGACGGCATCCGAAACACAGTCAACGTCAGAGGAACAGCGAGAGACGTGCGATGGACATGGACTGCATAACGCAAACTTGAACCCTGTACTAGAGTCGAACAGGAAAGGCAAGTACTGTTATTTACTGGTGGTAAATAACAGTAACAGTGCAAATATTGTGGCCAATGGCCTTGTAATACTAAACAATAGAATCCAATGGTGATGTTTAGGTGGTAGGGGGAGCTAAAATAAAATGATTTAAACCTTTTTTTGGATAAAATACAAACGTTGTAATATTACAACAGTGGGCCTTAGAGGGTTAAAGTTGTACAGGGTATTACATACTATTGCATTTACTGGTGGTTTAACAGCAGTGAAATTACAAAAAAATGTCTTTCACGCTTTTATAGCATACCTAAATATACCTGGTGAAAGAAAAAAGAAGGGCCACAATTGAGATTTGATTTAGCATGTTATTAACTTTGATGTGTTATCTCAGTAGAGGCATGCATCTCATGTACTTTTTCCCCCTCATCTAGATCGATCGATCAATCAATCAATCAATCTGTAACAGTATAAATGATGGATGAAACAGACTCTAGGCCTAGATCAATTTGAAGCTACAAGTAGTGTGATGTGCTTAAATGAAATATTGATACAATTAGAATGTTAGTCATGTTAGACCTACTATTTTAATCTCCTCACTTTCCATCGCAGATGCATACGCTTCCCTGTTATCAGCGAATAAACAGACCTACTGTGAACAGGGTGGGGAAAATGGCTCCACAAGCAAGAAACTCGAAATACACCAGCGAACCCATACGGAAAAGAAGTCCTACCACTGTGACCGCTGTGAGAAAAGCTACCGCCAGAGATGTGATCTGCGACGTCACCAGAGAACTCATACGGGAGAGAAGCCTTTTGACTGTGGTCAGTGTGGTAAAAGGTTCAGTAGAAGCAATTTTCTCAAATGTCACCAGAGAATGCACACAGTAGGGAAACCCCGCCACTGTGACAAGTGTGAGGCAGTGTTTACCACAACCTATGAACTCAAAAGCCATAAGAGAACGCACAGAGGGGAGAAGCTCCACCATTGTGACCATTGTGGGAAGAGATTTAGCCAGAGCTGTCTACTTAAAAGACACCAGAAATGCCATACAGCAGAGAAGCCCTTTCACTGTGACCAATGTGGGAAAAGGTTCAGCATGAGCAGTAATCTCATATGTCACCAGAGGTTTCATACAGGAGAGAAGCCCTACCACTGTGGCCAGTGTGGGAAGAGTTTCAGCCGGAGCAGTCAACTCAAAAGTCACCAGAGAACTCATACAGGGGAGAAGCCCTACCGTTGTGACGAATGTGGGAAAAGGTTCAGCACGTCCGGCAATCTCAAAAGTCACCAGATCATTCATACAGGAGAGAAGCCCTACCACTGTGACCAGTGTGGGAAAAGGTTCAGCTCAAACAGTAACCTCAAAATTCACAAGATAAGTCACACTGGAGAGAAACCCTACAATTGCGACCAGTGTGAGAAAACATTCAGCACGACCAGTAACCTCAGATGTCACCAGAGAATTCATACAGGAGAGAAACCCTTCCACTGCAGCACATGCGGGGCAAGCTTCCGTCTTATAAATACGTTCAAGTATCACCAGAGAATTCACGCTGAAGAGACACCCTTTATTAATTGTTAACAGCGTGGGGAAAGAGCAGTCAATTCAAACACCACCTGACAATTCATACAGGACAGAAGCCCTATCACTGTCGCCACTGTGGGATCAAGTTCAGCCAGAACAGTAACCTAAAAACACTAGAGCATTCATACAGGAAAGAAGCACTTTCACTAATGCACTTAAACCCTATATATTCTATGTTCCTAAGGGCTCTATACTAGGTAAAGACACGCTGGGGAGCTCCTCTTCCCAACAGTGAGCATCAGGTTTCAGTGCCATCAGTGTTTTTATTTTTTTATTTTCAGCTTGAGCTTCAAGCTGAAAATAGTTCACAGTCGCAGAGGATTGCCGCTCTTTAATGTCACATTTGATTCCCCTGGCTGTGTCTGACAACCCTGTAATTTACAGCCTGATATGTAAGGCAAGCATTGTTGAAGCTATCTTGTGCTTATAACACAGATGGCAAGTTGTTTGAGCATAGCAACGATTGACAGGTTTGAACTTCGCGGAAATGATTTCCAAAGCGCTCCTCCACTCAAAAAAATGCTTTCTGTTTCTGACACAAGCCCTAATTTACAATTTTGGCATTTAGCAGACACTCTTAATCCAGAGTGATGTACAGTAAGCAAGGTATACACAAGGCAATACATCACAATTACTGTACAAAAGCATTATTCAAGCTGTTCTGTTGTGTTGTTCTGCAAGTTAACAATACTGTCCGTGCCTAAGAGAAACAAACTTTACAGTATTACCTGTGAAACTTTACAGTATTACCTGTATTGCTTATATGCTTATGTGAACAATAAGGCCATCATACGCTTAAAACTTTCAATAACAAATTACACTGATCATCCCCTGTATCGCTACATGGAACTCCTGGGGAAAAGGTTTGTTTTAGCAGGAGTTTTGTCCCAACAGAATAGTGGTACTATCATAGACTGTAGAAAAATATGGACGAAGCGAAGCCATTGGTTTCTATGCAGCGCAAATGGCCCTTTCTACCCCTTGGAATGGGTGTCGCCATCATAGAATTGTAAAGGCATCAGAGATGCTATTGGCTGCAAACGGTCACGTGCAACGCAGGGATACATGGGAGAATGTGGTCGGAGCCTCCCCAAATACAGCACACGAAGAAGAACACAGCCGGCGGGTATCAGTTTAGTTGCCCCCCCCCCCCCCCCCCCCCCGCAACTTTATCATTTATTTTAAAATACATTGGACCACATTTTGACAAAACGAATATGATGGTGATTGAAAGGCAATTTTTAACTAGCGATAGGAACCATACAGTATTCATGAAAATGTTAATTAAGGTTAGAAAACGAAAGGGGAAAATGAATGGGATCCAATGGAGGGCAATTCTTTTTGCGATTGGCCGGGGGGGAAAACAGCTTAACTAGCGGCCAATCATAGGAAGTTTTAGTTCCGTAATGGAGTCATTTTAAATCGGCAGAACTATGCCCCTGGGTACTATACAAACTGAACACATGTACATGTACAGTGGGGACCTCGTGTTGTCTTTGTGATAATGTTGTTTTGTGTTTTATAGATATGTGTTGTTTTTGTTGTTGTTTTCGAAGAGACTTGTGAAGACAAATATCGCTTCGGAGACAATAAACATTAATGTTATTAGTCATCAAGGATCAAAGGTAAACCAAGAAACCATCATCAGTCAAAACAGTAGAATGTAAATGTGGGGGGGGAAAAAGGAAATTGAAACTCTTCAAACTATAAGATGACAGGACAACAAATGAACCTAGTTCCTGTTACTAGTTCCTGTTTGAATGATCCTTATGCCTGCATTCTATCTCTGTTTTAGAAAAGTTGCCTAGATCTGGCAATCTGCATGTATTATCATTGAACACCAGTGTGTATAATGGATCTGAAACCATTAAGGTTACAACATTTTTTTATTGTTTGAAACTAGGGCTGGGACTTTAACTGATTAAGTTTGATTAATTAATTACAGAAAAATAACATGATAAATGGTGCGTAATTTTTTACCGTAAATCGTTGCTGTCAGGCAGGGATACCTTGTACCATCATGTTATATCCATATTTTATCTTCTAAATGTTTGATGAAGTAGGACACAATTTTACCAAAAACATACTAAAGAGTCAGACAAAATTACCGAAAATAGCAGATCTACAATTTCAAAAGGCATGGCATTGTGATGTGTTTTGAGTGTGTAGATCTGCTATTTTGGAATGTGTGTAGATCTGCCAATTTTTGGCTATTCTAGACTTTCAAAACTAGAAAAGTTAAAGTTTTATTTGTCATGCCCTATTTTATACTCCAGTAGCCAATCTACAAAGCTTATAATGTGGTGCAATGTGATGCATTGTGCGCTTGTAATTTTTTTTTATTTTTGCTATTAAAGACCACTTTAATAACTTACTTTCTTCCCCCTTTACTCTTTTTAATGCAATTGATTTTAAACCCAGTAGTATTTTGAGATTTGTGAAAATGTAAAGTGTGTTACTAATAAAATGGTCAGTATTAACAGGGCAACCAGACTATATAGTACTTCTCTGACTTTCTTCCAGCGGCGATGATTGACAGCCAAAATCCCTCAACAGCGACACCTGCAGGCAAATAGCGGGCTGAATAGCAGCAGGTGATGAGAGAGAGGTCAAAGCAGTCTGGAAAGCCCATCACCTTGGACGGTGACATGAGACCTGATTCTGCAGATTTGAGCTTATTTTATTTTGAGTCAAAATGCCTTAATTTTGGAGAAATGTCACACAATATACATTATTGTGATTCAACAGACATCTTACATCTGTCAAGTCACACATGCATTCAAATGCATGTGGTTTAGAGTAAATTCTTCATCCGGCTCAACTAGTGTCTTCATTTAGAGGAGATAGTGCCAAGTTTGGGTCTACTCAATGGTTAGCTTGGATGACTTGCAGCAGAGCCGCCGCAAGAGGGGTGCAAGAGCCACGGTCACACAGGGCCTTTGCCTGGCTCCAGCCCATAGACCCCGCCCACTGTCTGAGCAGACTGTCTCTCTTGGTCTGGTGTTGTAATATGAACCTAGAGTTTCTTCGGTACCAGGCTGTATTATCCAATAACCAGTCGGAGGAGGGGTCTAACGACATGCAGCAACTGAGCAACTAAGTGTCATTTTTTACAGAGGAGAGAGAGAGAGAGTAAACAATGGCTACTGCTACGGATTATGTTGACGCTGCTATCGAGGCTGTTTTAAAATGATTAAAAGTAACAATTACTTTGAAATCTGAACAACACTTATGCTTTGAAGGCATTCATTCAAAAGGGCGATGTTGAAGGCATTCATTCAATGTTTTTTGTGTTCTGCCAACTGGATTTCGGCAAAAGTGCCTACTCGTGCCTCTTGTTCTCGAGGAGATGGGTATGGATAAGAAGATACTCATTATTATTTCTCCATTCCTCGCACTAATGGATGACCAGGTCAAAGTTTGGTTTAACAGCGTTGCAGATCGGTGAGGACACGACAGTGGCATAATGAACGGCCAATGCTCGCTGGCTTTTGGTACCCCAGAGGCATGGATACTTAATGATAAATGGAGGGACATGGTGAACTCTGAAATCTACAGAGAGAAGCTGTTCGGTATCGTTGTGGATGAAGTCCACATGACATACAAATGTTAAGTACCATTAGAGGATTAAGATAATCTACTTAAAGCCCCTGGTGTCTTGTCAAAGCTGGTTAAACGTGTCTAAATTGTAAAATTTTGGAGTCATAGTTGTACCTTTCGATGATCAAGTTGTGTTCTGACTAGCCTACTAAACCATTTACTTTCCATGTTGCCATGTTGGTGGGGAGGATCACTGGGCTGGCACACGTACTGGCCAGTGTGAGAGAGGATTTACACTTTAAAATCCAATAGTGTTTTAAACATGGTCAATTACATTAAGTCACCCAATTTCAGTGTTGGGACAGTTTCATGTAAACGTCCTTAGGGATGGGGTTGAACTTTCTGCCCCAGAAGATGTAGAGGATGTTGTCCAGCAAATCGGCCGAGCTGGCAGAAATGGTGTGAATGCCAATGCAATCTTATCAATCTACACAATATATTCATGTTGACCAATCAGTCAGGAAACTTGTAAACTTGAAAAAGGGTTGTATTAGGAAAAAAACTGTTGGCTATGGCTACTTTTAAAGCAACCAAACCAACATGGAACCAGGTTATTTGTGTTGTACTTATTGTCATTCTGCTTGTACCTGTAGAGCTATCAGACAGAAACTTGATCAGGGACTTGTTAGAGGACTTCAGGTCAACACTTGTAAAAGACACATGTCTGTACACTGACAGGTCAGCATGCTCTGGTTTCAGTACTGAATTGATTATGGCTTTTGTAGAAACATGTCAGTACATATTTGATATCCGTTACATTATGGACAACATTCCTGTATTTAAACTGCAGCATGCCGAAGAGATTCTAAAGATAATTGCTGATATCTTTGATGACATAGTCGAGAGATTGTTGGAGCCCGATCTGGATTTCATCGGTTACTTTGATATTGATGATGCTGGTGATGAGATCCTCTGTGACAGTTACAACTCTGACTGATGATTGATTAAGTTGTTTTATACTAAAACATTGTCCCAAAATGACTTGTAAAGTTTGTTGTAATTGGGTAATCAGACGACTCTTAACCCACACTTTGTATCCTGGCCTTTTTTCCAGATATAACTGGAAAGTTAGAAAGGGACTGGGGAATTTGGATGTCATTGTGATACAGACTAGAAAGTGTCTGGGTTATTGTGACATGCCACAATGCTCTCCCTGATTCGTTCTATATGTGCTATTTAATTTTGTCTATGTCACCTAGCCATGTTCCTTATTTGTTTTCAAAGGACATCTAGAGTCTAGAAGCGTTCCAAAAAGTAACCCTAACCCTATGGAAGTACTGATTTTTCACTCAAGTAAATGTAGCATTACCACAAATACTGTTTCAATTATACGTCTGGTATTCAAAATGTACTTAAATTAAGTTCAAGTGTTTGTACTCAATACAGAATGACCCATATCAACACATTTGTTGATATGGGTAATACAAATATAGAAAATGGCAAAATGACAAGCTCACCATTGCTACGTGTCGTGGGCTTAGATCTATTTTTCAAATGATCACTTTAAAAAGGGCTTTTAAATTGGTTAATGTACATTATATATAAATACCAAGTTACTACCTTGATGGTAGTTATTTAGTCACAAGCTTTCTTCTGTCCTTTTAGCTATATATCTCACACGGCAGGGCTGGCTAATCAAAACAATCAAAGTAATGCTCATAAAGCATCACTTTGTGCCATGCTAAGAGCTTGTAGATTGTCTGTCTTTGGAAATTCATTCCCTATGGAAGTCACAATGTGTCATGCCTCTTGGCTTAAATCAAGCTTGATTTACTTAGAGGCTTGCTAGAGGCATAAAACCATGTGACTTCCATAATGAATTGGATTCCACTATTCCCCCCCCCCCCCTCCCTCATCCTCCAAGGACAAGGAGAGGGCAGGTGACCTTAATGTGTGTAAGTTCTCATACTTGTCTTTATTTTCATTTGGAGCATTTCTTTTAAGGAGGAAATTAATTAAAGAATCAATGCTTTACATGTCAAATACATAATTTCTCCATTTTCTTTGTTACAGCATGTCAATCCAGCCAGCTCTTTTAAACAGCCAGTGCCCCATCCCCTACTGCAGGCCACAACCACTAATGATCAAATTCACACAAAATAAAGAAGTTGATAAGATCCTTAAATAGAAATTTTCAGAAGAAAGCTGTAAGCCAACGCTCACAACAAAACAGCTAGTGGGTGCCGTCACTGAGGGGTCTACCTGTCTAAAGGTGACCCTGGTTGACAGAGCTTTTCCAGGCTACACATGTGGTGTGTCCAAGATTTTGTTTTGGAATAGTCAGGTCCATTATGTGTTTTTGTTTAAGATTTGTGGAGATTAGCAAAACAATACATTTTTGTAATCTTCAGAATATGGGGAATCCATAAATCTATGTTTGCATTTGCACAGACACCTGTATGGCCGCCATATTGGACGTTCAAAATGGCCACCATAAAATATAAAATATGTGCTATCTTGGCTTCTAGACAACATAGAAAATGTATTAGACTTGCTAATCCCATGTTTTTCCCACTGTGTTTGTATCGTTCCAATGCACCATTTACCAGTTCAGTTGTTGCGTTCACCCTCATCTACAACCACCTCCTCCCCTGGATGATAATGCGTTAGTCCAGAGGCAAATGAACCCACTTTCCTGAGCCTATTACAAAAACTACAGATTACAGAAAAAATCACGGAATGTTGAATGTTCATTTTTTGGGGGGTGTAATTGAGGTCAGGAAACATGACAAATGTTTTATTTTATTTTTTTGATGTCATGACCCCTTTAATGTCTAATCTCATGTACATAGAATGTAGACATATACCAAAGTGACACCATCTTGCACCTTAATGTCAATAACCTCATGTACTTAATGCATCTGTTGGTTTATGCCATTTGTATATTATTTTTGTAACTATAATTTATCCCATGACTTTGTAACCCATCATTCACCCATGTGCCAGTTGCCTAAAGTGAAATCCTGGGCGCTACCTTAACTCTGCCAACCTGGGCAGAGCCCCAAACTGAGTTCATGCTTCCTTCAGTACATGAAGAGTGAGCAGACCGCTTCTTATCACCTTACGGGGGAGTTTCCCCCTTAGGATGTAGCGTGTGAAGTGAACACGTTATTCCAACCAGTTGCTTTCCCCTCCATAATGGTGCCACGGCTGGCCAGGGGGAGGCATTATAGAGACCAGAATTACTGCATGTTTTTTCTTAGGGTACCTACCCTAGGACGAGACACGGGGAGAACATGCAAACGCCATTTGTATATTCTTGACATGTTTTCTATTACTGCTATATTTTTCTCTAATTTCAATTTGTAATATACTGTATAAACCTGAGAACCAAATTTAGGTCTGTATTGGACTCCTTGACCTGAAAAACACCTTGACCTGAAAAACATAATTTAAATAAGGTTTGTTGTATAGAATCCAAGATAGCGACATATTGAATATTAAATATGGCAGCCATGCAGGTATCTGTGCAAATGCAAACAATGATTTTTTTTGTAATCCCCATACTCTGAAGATTCCAAAAATGTATAATTGGTGTATAGTTAAATTAAATTATTTAATTAAAGTACATTTTTAACACAGTAAACTTGAATTTCCTTGGCCATCCCCTAGGTGGCACTACTTTAAGTCCCTGTGCACAATCCTCTATGTCACTATTGTATTCCTTGACCCAGAAAACATGGGATTAGCATGTCTAATTAACTTTCTATGTTGTCTAAAAGTCAAGATAGCACAGATTTTATATTATATGGTGGCCATTTTGAGCGTCCAATATGGCGGCTGTACAGGTGTCTGTGCAAATGCAAACATAGATTTTTGGATTCCCCATATTCTTAAATTAACAAAAATGTATTGTTTTGCTAATTTCCACAAACTTTGAACGAAAGCATATTTTTTTACATAGTGGACCTCACTAGAATGATTGTGTGATGAGGTAGCACTAAATATCACAGGCCTCATACAAAAACAATCCTAAGTAATGCTGAATGAGGAGGTTGCATATTATTGTCATCTTCATCTCATTCATTATTCCGAATGAGTTAGGGCGAAACAACCAGAGTTTCATTGCGTCCTTTACCTAATTTCAACTGCCAAAACCCAGGGTCGAACCAGGGACCTTTAGATCTTCAGTCTAACACCATCCCAACTGAGCCATTTTGGCCTACACATTTAGTGTGTCCAAGATTTTGTTTTGAAATGACTTTGTAATATGACAAGCTATTTCGGCCTACACATGTAACAAACCCTAAAAAAAGTAGGATGCAAAATATAGTGGAACTTGAGTACACCTTCACGTCATGAGAATGGCCACATTAGATCACCATGAGTTCCTAAGAGGTTCGAGTGAGCGACCTCATGTACTCCATATTCTGACATAATTGTTAACCCGGAACTCCATATATGGAGCCATCTCAATCGTTTATAGACGACATAATCCACAATTGGGCGTAGCTGTGACGATCACTCCATATAAATTATAAAAGGAGTATACAGTCACAGAGGAATCACACATGTGTAGCTGAGATGAGTAGAACATTGACTGATTCTCTTCAGGCATTGGGTAAATACACAACTGTCATTCATTGACTTTATCAAGGATGTCGCTAGTTTCCATAGGCAAAACATCAATCAATTCGATTAGTTCCATTGAACAAAACTGCAATTCTTGAATCAACCAGCATAATGGTCAAACCAATTTCTTTGTCAAATAAACAGTATGTAAATGTCTACAGTTTTATTGGTCTTTCTTCATTTTGCAGTGTTGCCGAAGTGACTGTGAAAACGCTACACACTTAATTATGTCTGAGTTACCAAAACCAGTAAGTCAAGTGAAGAGCTTGCTCGCAGGGGGGTTTGGAGGTACGTGCTTGGTCTTTGTGGGGCATCCACTAGATACCATAAAGGTCCTTTTGCAGACACAGCCGAAGCCTAAACCCGGGGAGACCCCTCTTTATACAGGAACCATTGATTGCTTCAGAAAGACCCTTGCTAAAGAGGGCGCAAAAGGCCTATATAAAGGTATGGCAGCCCCGATAATTGGAGTAACGCCCATGTACGCTGTCTGTTTCTTTGGATTTGGCCTGGGAAAGAGATTACAGCTGAAAAGTCCTGATGATATTCTTACATACCCACAGCTCTTTGCCGCAGGAACGCTGTCCGGGGTGTTCACCACGGCCATCATGGCTCCCGGAGAGCGTATCAAATGCCTTCTACAGGTCCAGGCAGCATCTGGAGAGGTGAAATATGCAGGGCCGGTGGATTGTGCCAAACAGCTGTACAGAGAGAGTGGGATCAGAGGACTCTACAGAGGCACTGCTCTCACACTTATGCGAGACATGCCGGCGAGTGGGATGTACTTCATGACCTATGAATGGTTTAAGAACATTCTCAGACCAGAGGGAAAGAGTCACGATGAGCTCAGCGTTCCGAGTATTCTCTTTGCAGGAGGAATGGCTGGCATCGCTAACTGGGCTGTGGCAATTCCACCTGATGTTCTCAAGTCTCGTTTCCAAACCGCTCCCGAGGGAAAGTATCCAAGCGGGTTCCGGGATGTTCTACGTGAGCTGATTCGAGAGGAAGGCCTGGCCTCTCTGTATAAAGGCTTCACTGCTGTCATGCTCAGAGCTTTCCCTGCCAACGCTGCTTGTTTCTTAGGATTTGAGGTTGCTATTAAGTTCCTGAATTGGGCAGCACCTAATCTGTGATGTATAAGTATAACTGAATCCCATTCATTAGATACCATAAAAGTGTGTTTGCAGACTTTAGGCCATTGCCTAAACCTGGAGAGATCCTCACAATAACGAAAGATGTTGTGGCCGTCCTATGTACTGTAAATGTATCTATGGCAGCCCAAATAATTGGGGTAACCTTCTATTCTTTAGATTTGGCCTCGGAAAGAAGTTGCAGCAGAAAAAGGTTCTGATAATATTATTGCAGACCACAGCTCTGCAGATTGCAGACATTTAATAACATTTAATTGGCAGTGGCCATAGAGGAATTGGAAGGTTATCCCTGCCATTGATATGTATTAGGCTGGGGACACCAATCTGAAAATATTTTGTGCCAGGGACACAACTTTCAAAAAAACTTTTGGTCATTTTATCGTCTAATCAGGCTTTTATGAACACCCTGAACAGTTTTTAATTTGCTTGATTCAATATTTAGATATTTGATGTAAATGTTACTAGGCCCTCCTCCTCCAGGGCCTCTCCCCATACACACCCATTGTAACTTCAAACTCCATTTTAACCATGATAGATTCATTAAGAACACCCATTATTTTTTTCTGGTGACTCATAATACCCTTCTAATTATGTGAGCAGGCTGTGTTTTTTCGATAACTTTTTTCATTTATTTTTAATGATTATTACCCGTATAACATTTTTTCCATTTTCCCAAAGAATTATTAAAAATAAATGAATGGGTAGTAGTATGAGGTTTTTAATGAATCTATCATGGTTAAAATGGAGTTTGAAGTTACAATGGGTGTGTATGTGGAGAGAGGCCCATAAGCTGTTTCCCTGATGAGAGTGGAATATCCCTTTAACTTATAGCTTAACTTATACCGGAACATTTCCCAAAGAGGAAGACGGCATTATGCAACTGTTTACATGTTCAGCTTATAATAATGGTGTATGATGGCTGTAATATTAAGCGCTACCTCATTACACAGCCATTGCAAAACAAAATCCTGGATGAGACACATGTGTAAGCTGAAGTAGCTCAAGTAGGAGAACGTTAGACCAGGGGTTTTCAACGTTTTCAGGCCAAGGACCCCTTAGTTGAGAGAGAGAGATGAAGCAGGGACCCCCACAACCCATTTTGACAGCAAAATCATCAGTGCATACCGTCGATACTTAATAAACTTGACCTTTCACTCTGTACTTGGTCTGCTCTTTTTCTCCTCTACACGAAACTTCTTTGACGAAAATAGCCGATCTACAAGCTCACAAGAGTTTGTAGATCTGCTATTTTTGGCTAAAGATCTCAGAATATGGACACTAGGGTTCAAGTGGTTAATATAGAAAAGAAGAAAAAAAGTTTCTTTCATACAAAGATTTGGAGGACCCCCTGTAGTAACACTGAGGACCCCCTAGGGGTCCCGGACCCCCTGTTGAAGACCCCTGCGTTAGACTATCTAAAGGTCCCTGGTTCAATGTTGGCTTTTTGCAGTTGCAACATGGTGCTGAACACTATATTATTTGATGGTGCTGGCTTTACTTGCAGAGAAATGTCCCAGTTTATCAGGAAGATAAGAATATGAACATATAATTTATTCAGTACAAAAGAGTGGTGTGGTGCTGGGATTACATATTGCCACATCATTACACAGAGATTTCAAAACATAATCCGGGGAGGGAGTTAAGGTGGTTGCACACTGCTGCGTTATTCGGGCCGAATATCGGAGTGAATTTCGGAGAACGCAAATAAAAAAATCGAACTCGCGTTATGTCAGTCACGTTTGCACACTGCCGCTCGTTTCGCGCACCACTCTGTCCCTTGCTCTCTCTATCTCTCTCTCTCTCCTTGCCCTGAAAAACGCATTCCGCAACGAAAAACGCAGCAGTGTGCAACCAGCTTCAGACTGAAGATCAAAAGGTCCCTGGTTTCGATTCCAGGTTTCGGCAATTAAAATGATGAGGTGCTGAGTACAATGCAATGTGATGGTTTAGACAAGAATATGCATCCTCATACATGTTCAGTCACAAGGGTGCAGTTGTATGATACCTGTACCATGGAGAACTGTCTTGTTTAACTGGAAAACAAACCCATGATAAACATTCTCGTAAGCTGAAATAGCAGTTAGGAGGGGGTTAGACTGAAGCTCTAAATGTCTGAGGCTCAATTTTGGGTTTTGACAGTTGCAATGGGGTACTGAACACAATGTGACACTGATGCAATGAGGTGCTTAACACTATATTTGATGGCATTGGCTTTACTTGAGGAATACAATAATACTATACGTGTTACATGTTCAGTTCATAAGAGTGTTGTATGATGCCTGTAGTATTATATCTTGGAATAACTTGTGCAAGCCAAAGCAGCTCAATTGGAAGAGTGTCTAAAGTTTCCTGGTTCAATCTTGGGTTTTGTTGCTGGCTTTACTTATACCGTAAAAGCACAGTGCGACCTGATGGTCATGGCTTAAAGGCCTTATGCCTTTATTGATAGGACAGTAGGCTGACACGATTCTTAGCATTGTTATTTATTTTTTCTTTCTCTCTTTGTTTCATTATTTCTTTTTTTGTCTTTCTTTCTCTTCTTTTTTCTTTGTCTCATGTATTTTCTTGTTAGGCAATAAAATAGAAACCAGTAAGACGCCCTAAGGGATCAAGCGAACTCGCCCTGTAGGGAGAGAACGGACCTCGTGGTTGTGTGCACATGGGTGTGTGCACATGGGCGCCGTATGTGTATACCCTTCTTCTGAGCTGGTCGAGTCATCACTGTGATGTCAGAACAGATCAGCTATATCTATATATGGAGTCTGTGAGGTCAGATGTAGAATTCTATATTCTTGACATTAGTTGCATTTGACGAAGCCATTGAGCTGTTCCAGGAAGCTGATAAACTCCTGGTGTTCAATAGCTGTGCTAAGCTCTATCAGTTCATCAGCAAACGTGTTGTCAACCCCTCGGTCTGCTAAGAAGTCCATTAGGTGGTCGTACAGGCCGGCCCAGTCCAGAGGGTCTGTGTTGAGTGCATAGCTGTTCTCCTTCCAATCTCCCTCAGGCTGGAAACTGACCTCACGAATGGTAAAGTTGTCACTCTCTTCTTCACCACCACCATGGCCAACCTCATCTTCAGGATAATGGCAGTCAAATACTAGGGAATGTTTTGCAGACTGTTTTGTTACTTCAACAACAAAGTTTGGTGTTGACACAACTTCTGGCTCGTTCTCTTTAGACTGCTGTCCTTGATCAGCCTCCTCCTCAAAGTTAGGAGAAACACTGTTATTGATGTTGAAGGTGACAGAGACTTTGTCTCCAGAAATAAACCTAATGAGTTTGGCTTCTGTGCCATTCATCTCCATCTTCCACCCTCCAGACATCTTCGGCAGTGTTTTGTTTTTCTGGATCTTCGTCTCAACTTTGATTCCATCAGACAAGAAATCAGTGAATGCTTTGTCTCCTGTGTGCAGCCCCCCGCATCCATGCAACACAGACGGCCTCTGTATCTTTGAGCTGAACAGTTTGGGACTGTTCATCATCCAGAGGGACCGGGTGAACGGCCGAGTTTTGGCTGAGCTGGGGTTGCATAGCGTCGGGCTTGCGAGTGGAAGAGACCGGGCCGTTGACGACGTAGCTGTAGAGACTCGAACAGCGGTTCCCACCCCACGAACAAGAGACTTTAGCATTATAATAACAATGCGTCCAATAGATAAAGCCTTGCTGAATAATTGAGCCAGGGAGATTATTAGATTCTGAGATGTCAGTTCCTTTTATATCGCTGTCTATAGTGCATGTGTGTCAGTCACATACATATGGAGTGCTGATGTCAGTCGTGCCCAAATGTGGAGTCCAGGATGTCAGACGTACGTGTAGATATGTCGGTTAGGTGGTAATATGCACCCAAATATGGAGTACTAGGACTTGTAGTGTGGTATCCTATCCTAAATAAAAATTGGTTAATGGGAGGGTGGGCCGGCCGGTGGACCTCTGGCTCAGCCATAGGCATTTAAGGAGATCCCAATGCAGCTACGCCCAAATATGGTCTGTGTTGTCTAACCTCAATGTGACGTAATGGCATAATGAGCGTTCGTTCTTTCAGCGGCTGAGCCTGTCTGAGCAGATGAGGGGTGTCGCGGGTGTGTACAGTAGCAGCAGCTCCCGTAACGCTATTCTCAAATCTGGTGCGCACATGAACAACAATGGCGGCGGGATAACTTTTCTGGTCGTTTTCTATGCCTGGATCTAGTTTCTCCATTTCTATGTCTAGAACTGGTACAACCGAGGGACAAACTTCAGCCTCGTTCATTGGAATGGCAGTGCCCGTTCGACTTGGAACTAATGGAAACAAGGGGAGGTCGAACTCCCTCTGAGTCGAACAGCGCCGGCAGGTTAGATAATCACCCACGTCGGCAGGTTAGATAATCACCCGCGTCACGGTTACTGAGGTTAGGGTTAGGTTTAGGCATAGTTTTACTGAGGTTAGGGTTAAGGTTAGGTTTTGGTGGTGGTACCAAAGGGTGTTCGACCTAGGGACATGTTACCGGAAACAATGGATGGATATTTTTCTATAAAATCACAAAGTTAAGCTACTTTGATGGCATTATAAGACATCCTTATGATTAGGGTTGCCACCGTTCCCGTAAAGTATGGATTCGTCCAGTTTTTGAGAATGAAATGTTGTTTTTTCCTTATTTCCCAAATGCCCCATAAAGGTTTGTCACACAAGGTGCGTGAAGTTGGCACCCCATATGTTGAAAACATATATAAAAATGGTGTCATTATTTAGTGCTGGATTTGTGCTGAATTGTGCCGTAAATTTTATAATTTGTGCTGCTATCATTATTGAGATATTGATATTCTAAAGCTATAATTTTGCTGAGGCTTGCACCCCCACTTTTTTGGCTCCAAATCGGGGAAAAATGGGCTCAATCTTTAGTGCTGGATGTGCTCTAATTTGTGCCGTAAATTTTATAATTTGTGCTGCTATCATTATTGAGATATTCTACAAAACACCACTGTTCTGCTCCTATCTTCTACCATGAAACACTGCTGCTCTACACCGCCCTCTGTAGGTCAAACAGTATACTGCTGCTAGATCTGCTAATTCAACCATATAAATATGTATATATATAAATATATATAAAAGCACAGTTGATGATTTCAATGGCACAAATTAGAGCACATCCAGCACTAAAGATTGAGCCCATTTTTTCCCGATTTGGAGCCAAAAAAGTGGGGGGTGCAAGCCTCAGCAAAATTATAACGTTAGAATATCAATATCTCAATAATGATAGCAGCACAAATTATAACATTTACGGCACAATTCAGCACAAATCCAGCACTAAATAATGACACCATTTTTATATATGTTTTCAACATATGGGGTGCCAACTTCACAGAGGTTGTCACACAAACACTGAATTTAACAATAATGAGCAAAATAAAACAGGAAATATTAAAGACAGCGAAAATACTCTGGCAGGAGGCAAACAGCTGAGCAGGACCTCATGCGAGCGTAAACATCCTGTGGCTTGGTGCGGAGGCTGTCTGGTGAATGGTCCCAGTCTGCCAGTCTGTGTCCACTCGCAACCCGTCCGCTGCCTGTCATTTATGTGGGAGCACTTCGCTGTTACTACATGTCATCTGTTCGACACCCGACTCTAACCATTACTCTAAACCTAACCTCCGTGGGGTGAGTCGCTAACCCTCCGGTCGAAATGATGGTCGTTCAAAAGAGCGAGATTTGACCCATTTATGCGGCGTTGCGGTGAGCACAGTGCATTTACCCCACAAGCGAGCCGCTCTACAAGCTCAAGTGTTTCGTTATTTAATACAACACTAATAGTTCACAGAAGAGATGTGTACATTTTGTTTAAAGGAGTAGTTCACCCCCAAAATGACTTTTTTTCTATTGATTAGTCATGCCATGGAGACTAGAGTTCAATAATATTTTTAGTTTTTTGTCGCATTCCTAAGACAAAAATTTGATTTGAGTAAATTTACCCCCATTCGTTCCGGATGGGGACCCGTTTCGAAATGGGTCCCCATCCGGAATCAATGGGGGTAAATTTACTCGAATCAAATTTTTGTCTTAGGGTTACAAAAACCAAAACATATTATTGAACTCTAGTCTCCATGGCGTGACTAATCAATAGAAAAAAAGTCATTTTGGGGGTGAACTACTCCTTTAAAAACACAAAAAGCTCAAGCGCACCAACCACTCTGCGGGTGCCTCTGTCAGCTTGGTGGGAGGAACCAGCAAACCCTCTACCAGGTCAACATAAGATACAATAAGGTGACATGAGATAAGATAAACCTATATTGATCACGGGAAGGGAATTCATTAAGAAGTAGGACAAAATAACACAGGTGAGGTACTATAAGCTCACAACTTGTAGATTTGCCATTTTCAAAATGTCATTTTCAACATTTTATTTTTGAAACATTTTAATAACACAAATCTTGAATGACCTGGCAATAAATATTGTAGAGACTGACTAGATGACATAAAATCCTGGATGGACACCAACTTTTTAAACTTAAATCAAAACAAGACATAAGTCATATTCTTCGGTACTGCTCCATCCACCAATACTAACCTGGGTTCCCTTAGTACTAACATCTGTCCCTCCGTCAAAAAACTGGGTGTCACCTTTGACAGTAATTTCACATTTACCAAACACATTAGTTCTATAGTCAAAAACAGCTTCTTTCAACTACGCCTAATAGCCCAAGTCAAACCATACCTCCCACCAAAACAACTGGAAATGGCAATACATACATTCATATCCTCTAGATTGGACTATTGTAACTCTCTCCTCTCTGGCATTGATCAGTCTTCACTCCGGCGTCTGCAGCTAGTACAGAACGCGGCTGCACGCCTTCTTACTCGCACAAAAAAGCATGAGCACATAACTCCAGTTTTAGCAGCACTGCACTGGCTCCCTGTCAATTTTAGAATTGATTTTAAAATTATTTTATTTACTTATAAATCCCTGAACGGCCTGGCCCCCCTATACCTGTCTGAACTGGTGGATCTATGTCCCAAATAGAGCACTGAGGTCAGCCAACCAGCTGCTCTTAGAAGTTCCAAATAGGCCCAACGGGCTGAGAAGTAGAGGCGACCGCGCCTTTGCCTCAGCCGCCCCGAGGCTCTGGAACAGCCTGCCCATCTCTATTAGAAGTGCAAACTCCATTGAGTCTTTTAAATCCCGGCTTAAAACGTACTTTTATTCTCTAGCTTTTACTCACACTTAAACTCATGTTGGAGTTGCTTATTGTTTCTGATGTGTACATTTTGTCTCTATTGTTTTTAACATTGTTTTTGTTTACAGTAATGTTGGTGATGGTTTTGTGTTCCGTTGTACAGCACTTTGGTCAATTTCGATTGTGTAAATGTGCTTTATAAATAAAGGTTGATTTGATTTGATTTGATTTGAACCAAACCAGGACACAAGACAACAAAATCAAGCGTTGCCAAACTGGGCATTTATTTTCTCTTTGCTTTACAGGCAGTTTAAATCAAATTAAGTATGGGAAATCAACAACAGAATAATGCAACATAAGGTAAGATAATGAATAAAGAATGTTCTTCCCCAGTCGGGGGCTGGCGCTCTTCTCTTCTTTTCCTCTTAGCCCAGGTTCGAGGTAAGTAAAGGTTAGATAGGGTTTTTCTTTCCACAGGTTTACGGTGAGTATAAGGTAGGTATAATCTTTTTTTCCCCCCACAGGTTTAAGGTAAGTAAAGGTAACTATGGTATTTCTTTCCCACAGGTTTACGGTGAGCATAAGGTAGGTTGGTACTGTGTTTCTATCCCCAGCAAAAGGTGAGTATGATTCTACTCTAGGTTTCCCCGTTGGTTTTGTTTAAGGGTGGATTCCTGGGATCCGGCAGGTAAGGTTGGCCCTCCTTTTCCTTCTCCTTTTCCACAGGTTTCCATTGTGTACGCTCTCTCTAGAGATATTTAGCTCCCCATGCAAGCCTGGAAGGTAAGTAAAATACATGTCACTATAATTTTCTTTCATTCAACACAGATGTGGATGTGAGAATGGAAGTCGTGGTTCTTACCACCCGTTAGCCCATGTCTGTGCACGTCGGAGACCCAGCACACACTGAGGGGAGAGCAAGGCTTTTACTTGTACACTGTGTTTGGTGAGTGGCACAGGTGTAGGCAGTTCCATTTGATGAAGCAGGTAAGGAGGTAGGTACCTCCCTTCAATAACTTGGCCAAGCGTGTGTGCTGCTCTGCAGGGCCTCGCTCTCCCGTCCAGGGTGCGCTTCTACGACATTAGGGGCCTACCTGGCGGGCGGTGCTTGAACGAACCACCACAATGGGGTCAGTTCCTGTAGTGTGTTGTTATATTGTTGATGATGTACTGACATATTATCTTGTTTATTATTGTGATGTTATCTGCTGATTGTAAGTCGCTTTGGATTAAAAGCGTCTGCTAAATGCCTAAACTGTAAACTGTAAACTGTGTGCAAACATCACCACCACAGCTTCAGTCCACGCTATAGGAGAAGAGAGCCGGGTCGGTCAGATAAGGGACTTGACCAGCGCCACTGTGTGGTCGACGCCACACGCCACGTCCATCACGTGACCTGGCACTGTCACCCTCCATGGGAAGTACTGGTCCTCTTTCTTCCCGATGCCCAGGCAGCCTCGCACGTTCTTGCCCCATACGAACAACTCTCCTCGATCTGTGACTGCAGCAAAGTGACTGAGGCCACAGCGGATGCTCCTGACAGACACAGACGGGTTGAACTCAGACTGGCCAAACAGCGTCTGGGGAATCATCTCAGGGGTGGAGGATTCAGAAAGCTTTGGTCCTTTACCAAGAATACCATATCCCCACACAAACACCTCTCCTTTGTCATTGAGAATGGCCACCTGTGTTCCCCCGCATGCTGCCTGGACCACTTTGCCAAGCCCTTTCAGAGGAATCTGTCGAGGAGAGTTCAGCTGCGTAGCCTCGGTGACCGAGGCCAGCTGGCGGTATTCAGAGTTGCCCCAGCCATAAAGCTGTCCTTCTCTGGACACAGCCAGGCTACAGTCTGCGTAGGTGTTGATCTGCTGCACCTCCACCCCAGACAGCTCCCCTCCTACCTGGACCGGCCTGGAGCTCATGTTGTGATGTCCCAGTCCTGTCTGTCCGTCAGCTCCCCATCCACACACATACACCTTCCCAGTCTCAGTGAGGAAGAGACTGTGGTCTTGTCCACAAGCCACCTGGATGAGCCTCTCATCGAAGCCTCGGATCTTGTGAATCACATGACTGCCACTGTAGACTTCGTCTTCAACTATCCGTCTCCCGCACTGTCCATAAGCATTGTTTCCCATGCTGAAAGCGCCCTCCAGATCGGTGAGCACCAGGGAATGAGCGCGGCCACAGGCTACCTGCAGCACCCGGGTCTCCTGGGGCCTGCGGAGCGGTAGGGCCACCGTTGAAGGCTCCAACACATAGTCATAGCTCTTCTGGCGATCATGTTGGGTCCGTTGGAAGCCCAGCTGAGAGTCCTTGTTGAGGCCCATGCCCCACAACTTAGTCACGTCTCTGGTGGACGAGGCCATGAGAGTGAAGCCGTAGCCACACGCTGCAGATGAGATCTGATCTTCAGTGTCCAGTCTGTATGGGGTGGACTGGTATTTCCTGGGTTTTTTCCTGCCAGTGTCGGGTACAACAAAGCTGGGGATACCCAGAACGCCAGTGTAGCTGAATCCCCATACAAACACTTTGTGGTTTGGTTTCCTGTGCTGGCCAACATACTGAAAAACTGGAACATCATCCAATTTCTCCCGTGATTTGGAGGCCGTAGCACCGCCGACTGTTGTGTGGCAACGGAACCCTGATGCCACTCTCCTCCCGGACCGGGTGCAGAGTCGAAGACATGGCAACGTCATCCTGTGCATCCAGCCAGCCCGTGTGTTTCACAAAAACACTGTACAGTACAGACAGTACAGTCACTATATGATCAGCAGACAGACAGCAACTATGATAAAAGACTACTACATGATATGATTGTCTTGTAGAACATCATCATATACATCATGCTTGTTTCAGGATCACTCCACTTCCTCTACTTTGTTCTTCTACTACTCCTTGACCTAAAACAGATGGAGCACATTGCGTAAAGACTTAAACACATTCAGGGACCCACGGTCCTAAATCTATTCATATCTCACCCGAAAAGTGGCCCAAACTCAAAAATCTACCTGACCTTAACCCTCAAATGGATATTTTTGGCCAAATGGAGAGGTACGAGTGAGCAACCTCACATACTCTATATTTGATATGGAGCCACCTGAATTGTTTATAGACAACGTAAACCATAATTGGCCATATTTGTGATGATTTGGTTATGGCTGAGTCATTGTGACACGAGCGGGATGACATCCTGCCATGCACAGTATAAAAGGAGCACACTGTCACACTCGTGGAGCAGTGACCTTGTAGTAGCACAGTGACTCATTCTCTCCAGACATTGGGGTAAAACATATTCAAGTTATCGAGAGAGTCTCTAGTTTTCATAGGCAAGACATCAGTTTGGTTAAGTTCTATTGAACACCACTTCAACGAGTCTTGAATCAACCGCCAAAATAATCAAAGCAATTGTTTATTGCTTCTTTTTAGTTTCATTGGTGAGCAACACACTTAACTTATCTGGTATTGTGAATTTTGGTGTTAAAACAATAGGTAACTCGTGACTAGGTCAGTGAAAATAAGTGATGGATGAAGGCATGCGACTGAAGTGATGTGATCCAGCGTGTGTCCCTGAAGTTTGGTTGGAAATACAGCTAAATTAAGTGGTCAACTTGAATCTATAAAGTGATAGGTCAGTCTTATTTAAGGGCTGACTCTTGCTGTCAATAGCAGGAGAATAGTTTTGCATTCTGGCATGTAGCAGCAGATTATTTCGTTTATTTATTAAGCATTTATTATGTACTTTACTCTTCTTTAGTGTTATTTTTGTAAACATACATTATTGTTATTGTCATTATTACTGTATCAGACATTTGACATGGCAATATGCAAACAATTAAGTTAATAAGTTAGTGCTCTCAGTTATCACAGGATAATACTGCAACAAATGATGGCCTCCACCCTGATTTATAAAGCAAAGATATGCCTGCAGCTTGCAAACCCTCTCCTCCAAAAAGGAAGCTCGGGTTTCTACACCTTAAACATGGCGGTAGCGTCCCTGTCTATAACACGAGCTCTGTGCAGCAATGGAGGGGCTGGTGGGCCTGACAGCCCCAGGCTGGAGCGGAGTGCTTCCTTCCCCAATTCTGTGTTTGCTGCTGGTACGGCAAAGAGGACAGCAGAGATGCTGAGGAGAAAAGAAGCCCTGGCGTCCCTGAGTGATGAGCAGAGGGAGGACCAGGAGGCTGTCGGGAGACGTAGCCAAGCAAGGGAGGACGAGCCTCCTGAGCGCCCTCTGTCTGTGGCTGAGTGGAGGCAGATGAAAGAGGCATCACGCAATCCAAAGCGCTTTGACGTTCACATGATGGCATCACTGCACAAGTCCGGAGCAGAGCCGGATATCGCCAAGTCCCTGCTGTCATTCGTCGCCACAGAGACCGGGACACTGTCCTACGAGCTGTTGCTGCATTACCTGACGATGTGCGTGAAGGGCGGCCATGACGGCGAGGCGGCGGACATGTACGAGATCATGCATGCACGTTTCCCACTGCTGGAGACAGGGGCTTGCAGCCTGCTCATCCAGTCCTTCAGCCGGACAGATAGGTGGAGGGAGGCCCTCGGCATCCTGCATGATATCAACAAGGTCTCCCTCCCCTCGCCTCGCAACTATGGTAAAATCATCGCCGGAGCCATTATACACGGCGATTCAGCAACGGCCTGGGCACTCTACGACGAGCTTACCGAGAAGGGCCTCAGCCCAGACCAGGAGACCTGGGAAGTGCTGTTCAGGGGAGGACAGAGCGAGGCAGAACAGGAAGAGAGTGAGCGACAAGGGAGAGTCTCCCAGTCTGAGCATCAGGAGAGGCTTCTGGGCATTCTGCACAACATGAGAAACAACCAGGTGTATCCGCAGCAGAGACTAGCCGGCACCATCAAAACCTGGTTCGAAACTATTCCGGGACAGAACTGGAAAGCAGGTTGGACCACCGCCACGCCCCAGGGCGCGTGCAGATGTTGTGGGTCTTTGTTAGAGTCCATTCAACTCACTGCTGAGGAGTACCAACAACTGAAAGACGCGGTGATGACCAGCGTCATCCGAGGAAGAGACGTCTTCAAGAAGACCACGCCTGAGGAATTAAACACGTTCGAGGAATTTGTGAAGCAGAGGCCGGCGTTTGACGTGGTCGTGGACGGACTGAACGTGGCCAATATCGCGCGCAATGGTAAGCTCGCGGAGACGTTGTTGGCGGTGGTGTCTGAGTTGAAGCATCAGGGTCAGGTTGTTTTGGTGCTGGGCAGGAGACACATGCTTCGGCCCTCCCGGTCCTGGGACCAGCAGAGCATGAGACTCGTCCAGGAGAAGGCACACTGCTTCTTCACGGACAACGTTTCAGAGGACGACCCCTTCCTCCTGTATGCCGCGTTGCACTCCGGGAACCACTGTCGGTTCGTGAGTCGCGACCTGATGAGGGACCACAAGGCAAGCCTGCCGGACGGAGGCTCCAGACGCCTCTTCTTCAAATGGCAGAGAGGACATCAGCTGGTGGTGCGCGGAATGATCGCACCCAACAGGAGGGTTCGCTTCCAGAGTATCCCTGGTTATGACACCATACTACAGTCTGGAGATAACACTTGGCATATTCCCTATGACGACTCGGTTGAGCAGAGGACTAGCCATGAAGTGCCACAGCGATGGCTGTGTCTCACCAAGACACAGTGAACTAACAAAACCCTTCCAGTGAGATTAACTGTGTTTTCACTACAACTGAAAAATCTGATATTAGCCAAAATAAATTGCACGGATCCCCATGTATGGAGATCCGTGCTCATACAAATAAAGTAACTGAGATCACGGACAGAATGGCCCTTACCTCTATCTTAAGGAGATACGGTATGCACGTTCCAAGATATGGGCTTAATATTGATGACATCAGGGATCTCCATATATGGGCATAAAAGGTACAAGGGACTGAAACAGATATTTCCATATATGACCATTAATTTATTAGTGAATAGGCCTTTTGGGGAAAATTCAAACGGTAAGACGGAATTCATTTGCAAGTGTGACTTTCGTCACGGCAACCACACTTTTTTTGCTACGTTTTGGCCCCACTCTTGGGCTGATGCATCATGATGTCATCACGCACGCCTATCTATCTATGACGTGTGATGACATATCAACGGACCAAACGGGTAAAATAATCTAATAACCAGATTAGGTTTCAAGTTTAATCTCAGGGTTGTCGTAGGTGGCCACACCAGGATGGCGGTGGCTTTGAGGAGCTGTGCTGTTCACATGTTCAGAACATTAAAGCTCAACCACGGTGTCGTGTTTCCAACCCTTGTCCTCACCCGGCAACAGAGTTCTCGCGTTGTCGCCCAGCTGCCAGCAGGTGGTGTTGTTTCCCCACATACGTCTCTCTCCAGACCTCCCTGGCCAGAGCCGCAGCAGCCCGTCCACCCTGAGGAGCAGCGCCGGCGGCACGCCGCCGTGGTCCTGGAGGTCAACGGTCTGCTCTCCGGACAGCGCCACGACAGACTGCTCGCCGTGGTCCAGTTCTCCGGCCGGCAGTGGAAGGTGACCGGCGAGGACCTGATCCTGGTGGAGAACCACCTGGATGAGGAGGCCCGGTGCGGAGACAGGATCCGCCTGGAGAAGGTGCTGATGGTCGGGGGAGAGGACTTCACGCTGATCGGCAGGCCTCTGCTGGGGCTCGACCTGGTCCGGGTGGAAGCCACCGTGGTGGAGAAGACAGAGTCGTGGCCCAAAGTCCTGCAGCGGTTCAGGAAACGCAAGAGACACGAGAGGAGGACATGGGCGGTCCAGCCCCAGACCGTACTGAGGATCAACAGTGTAGAAGTGTCTCCTGCTCTCGTGTGATATTAATATTCAAACGTTTTACATACATGCTGGCTGAAGAGCAACACGCCACAGTGGTCCTGAATTATGTTATTATATTATTAATGTTGTTGCCCTGCAGGGGCAACCAGACTATATATTACTTGTCCGACTGTAAAACATTTTCCCAAATATGGAGATGACTGACATCATAGACCACGTGAGACTGACCCAGTATGTCCATATACATTATGGGCAATACAGGAATATGGGCTTATTATTGATGACATCATGGATCTCCATATATGGGCATGAAAGGGACAAGGACGGAATGGCTAGCATCGCTCGAATAGGGACAAGGACTGACAGATATAGTGATATTTGCAAGTGTGACATGCCTCAAGGCATCCTTTTTGAAGTGGTGAAAACCGCTTCCAATGAGTGGCTTTGTGTGTCCCACGCCCATATATGGTCATTTCAGTCCAGAATGAACAGGTTTTTTCAAAAACAAAATGTGTGTTTCATGTCCATATATGGTCATCTCAGTCCAGAATGAACAGGCCTTTTCAAAAACAAAATGTATGTCACCTCATGTCCATATATGGTCACTCCAGTCCAGAATGAACAGGTTTTTTCTGTCCCGTACGACCAGAATATCAGTCCAGAATGAATAGGCTTTTTCAAAAAGCAAAATGTGTGTCCCATGTCCATATATGGCCATTTCAGTTCAGAATGAACAGGACAATTCGGCCCTCCAGATAAAATCATTAATTCATTCAGAATATAAAGAATGTATAGATCACAGAGTTCATAACTCTAGAACACATAGAATAAAAGTTCACCGCTTCACTTCGAACCGAGGTTTGATTTTTTTGTTTTTACACACACACACACACACACACACACACGCACACACACACACACACACACACACACACACACACACACACACACACACACACACACACACACACGTACGTTAAGAATAGATCAGCCTTGTTGACGTCCAGATGTTCTGCAGCTGTGAGGTGGCCATCAGCTCCTGTTGCTGCTGGTGGCATCAGAAATGTCAGTGTGCCAAAGCCAGAGCAACCCCGAAAAAAAGGGCTCTCTGAAAATTAACGTAGCCATTACTTTGTTGACTACCGTAATGTGAAGCTGTGTGCAGGGTTTTATTTTTCTTCTTTTTCTCCTCCCCTCCGCTCACCTCGTTCTCCTCTATCACTTCTATGGTTCCCTCTACTACTGAATCAACAGCAAGTAATGCTCTTTCATGCGTTTTTTATGTTACAAGAACGTTTTGAAACCTCAACATTTTACAATGCCATGCTGTGTAATTCAACAACGTGTTATTTTAATTGATTGGACATCAGCAAAGAGCTTTTCACACAAAAATATTTAACGAATGAATAGTTTTCAGAACGCTTAATGAGCATCTGTCCAAAAAACTATTCAGATGCCCAAGAAACACAAGGCTATGGCTTGTTAGGATGAAGACTTCTGCTACAGGTCCTAGTCGACTAAGAAACAATGCATCTGTCAAAAAGAAAAACTAAAAAATGTTGGTTTTGCAAGTCTCTGTAAAGGAACTGACGCAAGATGATCAACCAGCAATGCTGTAGTATGTGTTGGTGAATTTGGTTGTGTAATGTCCTGCAGGGCAGCAGTTAAGAATACAATTAATGTTTGCTGTATATATTTGGATCCTCTCAGATAGAGAAATGCCCACTGCATAAGAGCATTAAGGCCAAAGGGGATGACCATTCAGCACCCATTGGAGGGAGAGAAGGCTAGAAATTGTAGCAGGAGTTACTCAGCACCCATTGGAGGGAGAGACGGCTAGACATTGTAGCAGGAGTTACTTTATGGTGTAAATTGATAATTTGGTTTCAATCCCAGAAGAACGTTGTAGGATTAGTTGCATTTCTACGTTCAGAGTTTGACAGTACATATATGATTTTGATAGCGATGCTGTTATTTTACTTTATGACTTACCGGTAATTGACAATTATTAGCTTTGCTGGTGCCTGCATTTTGTGCTGTATATATTTGGGTCGGATTTCCGAACACATCTTATGGTATACCGGTACACCTGTAAGTATCACAAAACAATAATGAAATGTAAAAAGTAGGACAATACACAATAACTACATTTGAGTGATTTATTCTATCTCCATAATCGTGTGAAATCAAATGAGGCCCAAACAATCAGTGGCCATCGTTAAAAAAAAAAAGAAGTTTAACTTACCTTCTGTCCGTCCCTGTAGACCGAACACTGTGGCCTTTGTGATTTCCACTGGCTCATTTTGTAGGGGCTTTGGTGAAGGACAGTATGGGCAGTAGATTTCGTTTGGCACAAACTTGGGAGGAATTTTTAATTCTGTCTCCATACACCTTAAATTCTTTGGCAATTCAAGTAGGGGGGTATTTTCTTGTGTGTATATATTTGGGCATAGCCTTGACCTGATCCGGTGTTAGTTCTGGGGCCGAATTTGGTTGCTGTGTTTGAATTGTCTCTGCCTCTAAATCATCAACAGGCAGCTAGCTGTGCACTGCAGTCATTGTGAACTATTTTTTCCCGTATTGTCAATCAAAAGACATGATAGTCCTACCAAATTTACACAAATTTGTCCTCCATATCTTTACCAGCGTAGAGCAGAGAAGAAATATCAATTCTTCAAAAAGCCTCTCTCTGCGAAAAGGATTGGGAAAACCACACATGTATTTCTTAATTTGTATTCTATAATTCAGTATGTTTGCATCATATATTCCAGAGCTCCAGCAAATATTTTATTAGATACAACGTTTCAACCCCTGCGGGTCTTCATGAAGACTCTATGCAGGAGAGTGCTTGTCTCAAATCCAAAGAAACAATCCTTTAATTGTTGTTAAAGTTTCAGCTTTAGATTCGTCATGAGATCGAAAACCTCACAGACAGTTTTCTGTCAAGCACAGCATCATAGCAGTTTTAGGCTATTCTTCAAAAACGCAATGTATGCCTGGAGTTTACATGGCACTCCCTCGCCATCCTCGTCATCACGAAACAACTTCCATAGAGCTGATGGGCAGTTCTCTTCACCCAGAGACAAAAAGCTGTCCATAAACTGAGCCACCGTGTTGGTATGTGCCGGTTAAGTGTCATGTATATTCATCATCCACAAAATCAAAAATGTCTTTCAATTCTTGGACTCGTTTTGCAGATATTGAAAAGTGGCTGTATATTTCCGTGACTACACTCTCAACATCCACGTTAAGCTTGTCACCTGAATTCCTCCCACAATTATGCAGAATGTGGGCAATGGATTGGCTTTAATGAATGCACCATTCTCGTCTTTTAACTTTGTATAGGCTGATTTACCATTCTCGTCTTTTAACTTTTTATAGGCCGATATCTGTACCCCATAATTAACGCTGGCGTTATCTGCTCCATATGCAGAGACCCGTTTCTCCCCAGAGAACCCAGGTTTCTCTCTTGCAGCCTTGAAAGAACCTGATTAAATGCGAAACAACCGTGATTTGATCCTTGGCATCTCCTTCCTGAAACACATTGAGCGCTGTCATTTCCTTCTCTTCGATCTGGAACCCTGGACCCAGCTCCAGCACCTGTGCTATGAAATGGAATGGAATATATGGGCATGCCTGTATATGGGTATATACCGTGTGGCTCTGGACAGCAAAGTCTCCATATATTCCTATAAATTGGCATGCCATGCCACTCACAAAACGTGAGTTACTCAACAGTCCCAGTGCAAAACCGCATACCGTACATAGGCTATATGGTGAAAACTACCCTTATAGATTTAACTTTTGAAATTTGCTGTCTTAAATCAGATGATATGTGACTTTATGATTTGACAGTATTTATGCTTTTGAATATGTCAGACACGGGAGAGGAGTGGCAGGTGGCACGGCGTCGTAAAGGGGCAAAATCATACAACGGATAAGAGAAACAATGTCTGATCTGAGATGTGAGCAATTTTGGAAGGAATGGAAAGAACAGCTGACAATGGCAGGACTAACAGAACACCCCAGACCTTAAACGACAGGAAAGACTCTGTCCATTGAGACGCCTGATGGCAGAACTCATTTAGAACAACACTGTGTGTGTTATGGTCTGGGATCCTTCTCATCCTGTGTGTCAACTCGATATCAGCTTGCGATGTTGATACTATTTCTTGACATCCTCCAGATACCATTAAAGGACTGCTGTGTCTATGATCCTGTGTTCTCCTCAGGGGAGAGGAATGTCATAAGAGATCTAGGTTTAACCGTAATCACAGAGAATGAGGAGGGGAAGCGGTTGGCAACTCAGCCCACCCTCTTCTACCTGATGCATTGTGGGAAAGCTCTTTACAACAACCTGCTATGGAAGAACTGGAGTAAAGAAACGCTGCCTCAGTTGACCATCATAGGAAACAGCTTCTCTGGCATGCAGGACACGATGATTGAGAGAGAAATCCAGCTAGACTATGGCTACATTGCTAAGGCATTAATTAGTTGTGTGTGAAGAGAGACCCTTGCCTTGTCCATCCCATCTCATTGATGTCTTCAACAACACAGTTGTCAACCCTTCCAGTGGCCTCAGCAAACTACCTCAATGCAGTTGGATAGAGCCACCTGAACCCCAGTATAAACACTGCGGAGATCTGGAGATTATACTGAGAGAGCCACAGAGCTATGCAGGAGCTGGACTGGGGCACCTTTTATTAACTGACATGGATATCAATAACTTAAAAAGATTCAAATGTGAATAACTATAAAGGATTTTGTTTCATGTTTCATCCCAACTTGGAGATCCGCATTTGCAAGAGGTCCCATGTGCGCGTGTTTCGGTTTCTAGACCGGATCACGCCGGATATGGCAGGCATTTGTGGGAGAGGCCGAGATTTCCGGGAGTTTTAGTGTTACTCGCGGGTGTCCGGTAGCAACGCTTATTTTCGGGAGCCTCCTGCAACTTCCGGGAGACTTGGATGTCTATTATCCAAAACTGTAGTATGGCGATAGATCTCCATATATGAAGAATGCTGAAGAATCATAATCTCTGTGTGAACGTCCCGAGCGACAGCTATGACACCATAATGACGACATCAGGTATCTCCATATACAGGCATACAAGGGACGCAGAGGCTTGTAAAGGGCCTCTGTGGTCGCCGACCGCAGTTGGTCGCAGAGTCTGTGGAGAGGAGCATTCTCCACAGGCCCCTCCATCCATGCAGCCACTAGCCTACCTGAAGAGCCTGCTCTTCCCGCAGCTGCTGATCGGCTTTGTGATCGTGGTGAGCGGCCTCGTCATCAACCTCGTCCAGCTGTGCACCTGCGCCCTGTGGCCCGTCAACAAGCAGCTCTACCGCAGGATCAACTGCCGGCTCGCCTACTCCCTCTGGAGCCAGCTTGTGATGCTGCTGGAGTGGTGGTCGGGCACGGAATGCACACTCTACACCGACCAAGCCACAGTGGACAAATTTGGCAAGGAGCACGCCGTCGTCATCCTCAACCACAGCTTCGAGATAGACTCCCTCTGCGGCTGGACCATCAGCGAGAGATACGGCGTCCTGGGGAGCTCCAAGGTGCTGGCCAAACACGAGCTGCTAAAGGTTCCCCTGGTCGGCTGGACCTGGTATTTCCTGGAGATCGTCTTCTGCAAGAGGAAGTGGGAGGAGGACAGAGAGACGGTCATCGGAGGCCTGGAGCGACTCAAGGACTACCCCGAGTTCATGTGGTTCCTGCTGTACTGCGAGGGCACTCGCTTCACAGAGAAGAAGCACGAGATCAGCATGCAGGTGGCGGAGAGCAAAGGTCTGCCCAAGCTCAAGTACCACCTGCTGCCCCGCACCAAGGGCTTCACCACCACACTGCAGTGCCTCAGGGGCACGGTGAGCGCCGTCTACGACGTGACGCTCAGCTTCAAAGACAAGCAAACGCCCACCCTGCTGGGCATCTTCCAGGGAAAGAAGTACAAGGCCGACATGAGCGTGAGGCGCTTCCCCGTGGAGGAGATCCCGGACGGGGAGAAGGAGTGCGCCGGCTGGCTCCACAAGCTCTACCAGGAGAAGGACGCACTACAGGAGCACTACCAGAAGGAGGGCTCCTTCCCAGGACCCACCGTTATCCCGGCCCGCCGGCCATGGACGGCCCTCAACTTCCTGTTCTGGGCGACCCTGGTGCTGTCGCCGCTCATCAACTTTGCCAGTGGCGTGGCCGTCAGTGGCTCGCCCCTCCTCATCATCGGCTTCGTGCTCTTCCTCGCCGTGGCCTACGTAGGGACCCGCTGCCTGATCGGCGTCACAGAGGTGAAGAACACCGGCTCTAGCTACGGTGACCAGGAGGCCCAGAAACAAAAGTAGTATCACCCTTCCCAGTGAATAGTGGTAGAATACTGATCACAGTTTGGTTGCCCAAAGAAGAATTGTCTTGAACCCCAGCCAATCCAAACCAAATGAGCACAACTTCTCTGTCCACATTTTCCGTGACCAACCGTACAAACAATTATGATGGGGTTTTGTATTAAAACCATGTGTTTTAAACTAGATTTTTTTCACTTGGACATGTCTTTTTGAGCGGGGCAAACCACTCCTACATTTCACTTTGTGTGTATTAGCCAAAGAATTGAGCAAAGATCTCCGTTTTTGGAGATCTGTACTAAAATAACTGATGGCACGGACAGAACGGCCTATACAAGGAGATATGCTTTTTTTTTATCAACTCACTTTTGCTAGCTCTGTGTGGCAGTATCGGGGACAGTTTGAAGGTGTGTATTCCAGAGCAAAATGGACATGTGGCAAATCATTCTTTGTTTTACCTTCTTTTTTTTACATTCAAGGAAAAAAGTCAGCCTGACTTTGATTAATCAACTCTAATAAATATGAACAACTGTCTTTTGACTAACCTACTTGGAGTCAACTTTTATTTTATCTGTCTTTTGTCCAAGTCCATTTGTAACTGGGTTTTCTCCAAATCAAATCATTATGAATATTAAAGTAATGGGCAGAAAGCGATATCCATAAATAGGCATGATACAGACATGTGCAACAGCTACTTACAGTTTTTGGACAGTCTTAATTCTCTACTCCAGCTATTTGGATTTGAAATACTATGAGGTTCAAGTGTTGATAGTAAGCAACTGAACAGAACTTGTCAGTAATAACGCCCGGGATTCAAACCTGGGTCTCAGGTGTGAAAGTACAACATCTTAACCACTAGACATCCCTTTGGTCCTGGGGGAGATACTAGACTTTTGGGGCCATCAGGCTGAGGCAGTGAGTCTCTCTGCTACACTCTTTTGACCACCTCGAACCCGGGTCTCCAGCGTGAAAGTCAAGTATCTCCCCAGTCCATAGGTATATTCCTTTGGTCTGATGGTTAAGATGTTAAACTTTCACACGGGAGACCTGGGTTTGAATTCTGGGCATTACTTAAAGGAGCTATAGTCAACGTTTTCTTGAAAAACGGACTCTAAAATAAAAATAATGTTTCGAAAATATTTTATAAAAAAGATTAAGCTTCATATATATGTTTCTATTCACCAGTAAGACTCCCTAATCGGGAGATATCTCCACAAATAGGCCAAAAGTTTGTTTTGGCAGTTGACAGTTTGCCATGGTTACTCATTGAAGTTGAATCTCCATATATGGAGATAACCTACGCATCACACTAAGTCTGACCTCACCAGCCCATATTTGGGCATGAGCAACTTATGTCTCCATATATGGAGATATGATGACATCCACAGTCCTCAGCCGATGATGTGGCGTGATGTCATACAATACACAAACGAGCCCAGATATGAGCAGGGCAAAGGTGTGACGTGTGACGTGACGGACGGCCGGTGGAGGTTTTGATACTAAACTGCGACCTTACGGTCGCAATAAATGACCACAAAGAGCGTGAAATAATGATAGAATAATCATTTTGCATTGGATGTACTGATGTATTACCTTGCTTAAGTCGTTCTGGATTTGGACTGTCTGCTAAATGCTTAAATTGTAAATTGTAAATTGCAAAGACAAGTACAGGGAAGTACAGTACAATACAGGGACATCTAATATGATTTTCCAAGAAAGCCTGTGGCATGTTTATATTGGGGTCCTATTTATTTATTTATGTCATCGAAAAAATCATTCATTGGAGCGACCTTGCCGCCTGGGCCCACTTGAGTAGTAAATATAAAAATCACACCCAATGTGAAGTGAGCGGTGGTCGTGCTTGCGTAGACTAGGATTTGAGTCTAGGATGTACTGGCTATGCTACACACACACGTTTTGCTATGGCAAAACGCTGAGGAAAAAGGCTACAGACATAAGACATATGACATCATGATGCTACGTACACACATTTTGCTATGGCAAAACGCTGAGGAAAAAGGCTACAGACACGCGCACAGCCACTCTATGGAGAAGTTAACCACCGCTCAAAAATGTCCAATTCATGTATATCGCTCGCATGAAGAAACCTTCATGTGAGGAAACTTTCTCTCGAGTAGAGCCAGCTCTTTCCTCTCGTGACTGAGCTTCCTGGCCCTCGCCCGGAGATGTTTCTCTACACGGAGCCGTACGTGCGGCTCAACAAAACATGGTGTGAAGAATCTCTTCTTATTGTGTCCTCTGTTCATGTACCAAGGAACGGGATACCCTCTGAATGTGTACCAGTTGACCCGTCCGAATACATCCCTCCTCCAGGCTCCCGGCTGGGCTTTCTCCTGGCCCGTCTGTAGCGAGCGCAGGGCAGTCTCTCTCTCCATCACCACGGACTCCAGCCTAGCCATTGACCGCTCGATCTTTTTTAATCGTTCTGGGCTGGGCATCGAGACCTGCTGCCTTTTTGACTCCTGCTCAAGGGTGAGCAGCATGTTCTTTTCTTTCAAGAGTACATACCAGAGTTTATGCAAGTCTTCGTTGCTTTTCGTCCTCAGTTGTTTGGCGTCCCACGGTGCGCCTGACTTGACCGTGGTCTCGCCCCAGTTCGCAGGCGAGTCAAAGAACTCCTCCATTCCCCTGCGGTTGACGGTTGCGTGCAGCGGCCTGCGTTGGCTGACAGCGCCCATGTGACAGTGCCAAGCCGGGGAGATGAATGAAGAGGTTTGCCCGTTTAGATAGGAATGGTGTTTGGTCAAGCCTCCAGAAGAGTGTTGAGCTGATGTCGCTGAGAAGGAGATCCTAAAAACGTTTTGAAATGGTTTCAAAACGCGCCCCGTTGAGGTCACTGCCATCTTTGATGCTGTGTCAACTGCTTCAACAGACGAATCGGATCAGATATTTTGGATCCATTACGCAGTTGGAGTTAAAGACACACAGAACATACTGTATATACTGTATGTCTTTATTTGAACAGGTTAACACCATATATAGGAGTTTCTTTTATAATGTTTGGAGAGAATGTACTATATAAAGCCAGTGGTCTGGACTCTGATTCTGATTGGTCAGTGCTCTGACATCACAGTGACTTGGTCAATTTTAATTGATCAGTCCTCTGACATCACATTGAGTGCTCTGACATCACAGTGATGTGATCATTTTAAAGTTGTCTTTTTGTACCAAAGTCAAACTGTTTATTTGGTTATACGGTTTCATATCATGGATTCCTTATAGGGCACAGCCTGATCTGGATTTCCTTGTTTGGGCATGGATAACTGAGGGTGACCTCATCGTAATGACCAGAGTGTCAGCGCCGGATATAAACAACCTTAGTGTCAGTGAGAGACTGCATCCAACCTTATAGTGGGAACGCTAAATGAGTGATGTTCTCATTTAGTCTTGTTTGGGGTCTCATCGTCACCGGCTCGTTATCCCAGCTTTACGTCGTACCTTTGGGGATATAGTCTGATAACAGTGCTAGAAAGTAACTCAAGGTATTTTTGTACATGATTTTGAGTTGCTTTCAACTTTACTTGGGTATTTCACATAGTTACTCAGAGGCACATATTGCACTTTTTACTCCACCATGGCTTAGTTACTTTGCTGATTAGGATTATTAATAAGTATATACATTAAATACTTAAGCCCGATTTGATACTTTGGCTATTAGAAAACAGACAAAATATATATCTAAAACCTCACAAAAACCCTTTGTGAGCTTGTAGATTGGCTATTTTCACAGTACTTTTCAAAGAAAATTGTATATTCACTGATACTACTGCATTTTGACGCCAATACTTTTGTATTATTATTATAATATTACAGCATTGCTACTTTTGCATATACATCATAAAATCCGATTACTTCTTCCACCGCAGATCGTATTGCGGGCCGATACTAATAATGCCCTCTGTTTTACCCTTCATCAACAGCATCATGCACAGCGTGGTGTTAAGGACAGTTCCATGGAGAAGGTCCAGTGTCTCTTCCCTCTTCAGACTGCCTCCATTAAGGACAGTTCCATGGGGAACGTCCAGCGGTGTCTCTGCCCTCTCCAGACCGCCTCCACGCACTGGAACACCGTGGTGGTGGATCTGTGCGGCCGGTAAAAAGGACCTGGTAAAGGACCTCCCGGTCCTGGATGAAGACGAGCTTCTAGAGCAGTTTGTGCGAGGTTCCGGCCCCGGCGGTCAGGCCACCAATAAGACCAGCAACTGCGTGGTGCTCAAATACCTCCCCACTGGCACCGTAGTGAAGGTACGTTGTTGATTACTGTCTGTTTCATCTTTTTGCATGTTGTCTTGCACACTGCACAGTGCTGCCAAAACTTGAGAGGATACATGGATGGAACCAAATGAACCCGTAACGGTCCATTTGGTTCCATGTTTACACTCTCGGAGTTAAAGACCTCTAAGGGTCCATTTGGTATTCCTAAATATATCAATAATTTAGCTGGGGGACCCCCTGCAGCCCCTCAAGATCCCCTTTGGGAACCAGTGGTAGACCAATGATTTCATCATTTTCAGACAAATGACAAATTTTCACAAATTCACTGAATCATGTGTTTGGCTTTTTTTCTCCACCTACACAGTGTCATCAGACGAGATCAGTGGCCATAAACCGACAACGAGCACGGGAAATCATGAGGGAGAAACTCGACGTCTTATGCAAAGGAGAAGAAAGTGAGATTGTAAAAAAGAAACACAAGTCTGAGCAGAGGAAACACGAGAAGAGGAGGAGAGCAAACACAACGCTGGAGAGGAAAAGACTGCTTAGAGAAGCACTGGCAGCAGACACGAAAGCAGGGAATGACACGGCTTGAAAACACAAGTATTCTATTTTAATCAGACCAACTGTAAGAGTGGCAAGGCTGACATGGTTTGGACATGTGCAGAGGACGGACCAGGGGTAAAGTACAATGAATGGGAGAAGGATGCTGATGATGGAACCACAAGACGGGAGGAGAAGAGCCCTGCCAGCCTTAGCCTTGCCAGCCACACTCAAAGACTTTGGACTACCTTCTTCTTGGCCGCTATCAGAGTCATGAGCAAACATTTAACGGATTATTTGTTCATGTCTGTGGCTCATGTATTGGCATTTTGCACAATTTTGCAGTTTGCGCCTGAGCTTTTGCACTTGTTAGGTAGTTTAGCTTAATAGACTACCGTATTTAAGCAGCTTGTTTTTTTTCAACAACTCTTAACACTATTTTTAATGTGGCTTCTCTGGTTTTAGCGCACAATGAATTGCACTTGCCTTTTACTTTTACTTGTAATTGGTATTGTTGACAATAAATTTGAACCTTGAGCCTTGAAGAGGAAGGCTGGAGATGGAAGTTTAAGGGTTTAGGGCAGATTTAGGGAAGACCTACAAGTTTGCAGATGGACTATAAAAATAAAACGCAATTCTGGGAAATTACAAGTGTGGTTGCCCTGACACGAGACACGAGGAATCCGATGAGAAATGTATTCCGTCTTACCATTTGTCCCTTTCATGCCCATATATGAATATCTATATATTTCTGTCCTTGTCTCTATTTTAGCGGTGCTAACCATTCCATCCGTGTCCCATTTTTGCCCATATATGGAGAGCACACATGCTGTGTCAGTTTCATGTGGTCTATGTCAGACATGTATCATGTGAGTTATCTCCATATTTGGAGATCTGCATTTTCCCTTTCAAGTCAGTTGCAAAAATTAATTCATGAATACATTAATCTAAATGAAACTATATACAACATTCAACATACAATATCTCTTAGCAAAATCCAAGAAGCCGGTAGATTTGACATATGGCCCAAGTGTGTGCCATCAAAACTGTGGGAGGAGTAGCGTGGCAAAATAAAGTTTATCCAGGAAGAAAGAAAGAAAGAAAGAAAGAAAGAAAGAAAGAACGCTTTAAAAAATATATGTGCGGGTCCTTCAAATGGTCTGTGGTGAAAACATGTTACGTATGCCTGCAGCAGTATCCAGGAAGGGAAGGCAAAGTAAAACGCTGTTGTGAGCTTGTAGATCTGCTAGTTTGACTATTTTTGAGAGGTGCAAACCGCTCCTATATTTGACTTTGTGTGTAGGTCCCTAAGTCTCTTTGTCCCTACAGTATGTATGCACTACCGGGACTAATGTCATAGAAAGTACACAGAGACCCACATCACCACAGCTGATGTCATGGACACAAGGGCCAATAGAGCGCCCAGCTCCATATATGGGCACAAAATGGAGCATGTCCATATATGGGCATATATATACTGATGACATCAGTAGCATGCCCATACATACAGTACAGTATGTAGGCATAAAGGGGACAAGAACTGACAGACACAGGGATATCCATATATGGGCATATCAGTCGGTTCAGCCGTGCGACGTACAGTAGGGAGGGCTGAGTAGCGGCCCAAGCTTCTAGTATAATGAAATATCTGGAAATAAATCTCACCTTTGTGTCGTCAAACACGACTCACATGTATATCTCCTTGTATGGGCCTTTCTGTCTGTGACGTTAGTTAACTCCATAACTAACCCTAACCCTAACCCTTCCGTCCAGGTAATACATCAACACAATAAGCAAACATGATACATCAACATCAATGCACGCATACAAATATCAAATGGACTCATACGGACACTGACGTTAGTTATCTCCATACAAGGAGCTCCGTGCTCACTCATATATACATGCATACATACATACATACATATATATACATACATACACACAAGGCCAGACGCCAGGTAAGCACTGCTCAAAAATGTAATAACTTGGACAAAAGGGATTATGTGTTTGTGACCCAAACTGTTATTTACAAGTATTCATTCAAATCAGCCACACCATTACCAGCTGCAACATTACTAATTACAATCAAATAATACAATTGTGAAATGGAACATTAATGAGTAGTTATACTTTGGTAGGCTACCTCAAATTCTACTTAAAGTACGACTTTGAATGCATGCAGGACTTTTATTGTGGCGTTGTGTTGCTTTTAAGCAATAAATCGGAGTGCCTCTCTTCCATCACTGCTCACTGAGTGTGCCACAACTCTACAGGCAGGGGTGTCACATCAAATTCTGGGTCCTGGGTACAAGGATTCACTCACATGTTGTGCTTTAACTACAGTATTGATATAGATAAACATATATACAAGCTCAGTAGCTCACATCGTGGCACCGAGCGCCATGCTGCAAGCTATTTTTGTTTTAAATCGTGAAAATCTTGCTTTAAAAAGCCCCAGAATGATACGTATTTGGCCACGGACCCCCATCTCAAAATATTTAGTTCCAGGAATCCCCCCAGAAGCAAAATTTGAGTTGCAAATGTTAGCTTAAAAAGCACATACATTCAAAGATTTGCACACATTTTCACGACTTTTCAAAAATAGCAGATCTACAAGCTTGCAGCGCGGCACTCGGTATTTATTATAAAATAATTAAGGCCCCTCCACCTTGGACCCTGGTAACTCAGTCCCACTCCCCCACCCCCTTGTGACGCCCCTGGCTACAGGTACAGATCCAGCAACTTGTGCAGAGAAACGCTGACTCAGATCAGTCTGACGGAACAAGATTGTGACCGAGTAAAGTTTGGAGGCGATGTGACAGACGGAGGGAAACAGATAAGATTGAACTAATGTGCAGTGCCGGTTGCAAAAAATAAATAAGATGTTCCCCTTTTTCTTGCCAGCTCAATAGACAGAAATCTGCAGCCACATCCATCACTTAATGTGACATGAAGCCAACTCACAACGTGTACTTACTTTACTGCAGTGTTTCCAACGTTCAATACTAACGAGTAGGCCTATTTGAAAAGTTTCATTACGAGTAACTTTGTAGATTTTAATTATTATTGCAAAACATACATTAACCATGTCGGTCCTGTATATATTTTGGGCTTTTGGGATCTACAAGCTCACCCATGTGTTGCAGTGCGACACGTCTGTACAGTATGCTTGTAGATCTAGCCTATATTATTTTTAAAACAATATAGCCTACTTTTTTTTTAAATGCCAGACTTTTACTTCTTACAGAGTATTTCTACCTTTTACTGATATACTTGAGTAGCTTATGCACCACTTTAAAGTCAGTCAGGTGGGGATTGATTGATTGATTGATTGATTGATTGATTGATTGATTGATTGATTGATTGAAGACTTTATTAGAAGTTTGCATAGCAAAAGGTACAGTTTCATGACACTACAGTTCACTGGTAGAAGGTCAACTAAAAGGAGATCCTAGGAAAGCAATTGGCTTATTTACACAGGAAACCATTGAAGTATTGCAGGAGAAGAATCTAAGATCTGCTTCTGACTCAGTGATGGAAAAAAGTACTTTAAGTAACATTGTCAATAGGCCTACTTCAATGTAGAAATGCTCTGTCTGGAATTCAAAATGTACAAAAGTATCGGTATCAAAATACACAAAGTACAGAAGTAGAAAGTATGCATTATGCAGAATGTCCCATTTCATGTTTCAAATGTATATGAAACTAGAAAAGAAAATTTCTAAGAAATTTTAAGTGTGCCTGCAGCTCGCTAAGTCTGTGCAACCTTGTGTAGCGGTTGGTGTTAGCATTAGCGTTATTAACATTAGCATTTTTTTGCATAAACGTTAACATTATTGTTCTTCATATGACACCACCCACATGTCTGTACGACAAACGGTTCACGAGAAAACGGGTCACTTCCTGTTTGGTGAGGGGCACTTCCTGTTTGGCGAAATAGGCCCCAATTAAGTTTAAGGACTCTTAATCTTGTCATTTGACGCAACCCGCGTGTCTGTATGACAAACGGTTCACGAGATCAAGGGTCACTTCCTGTTTGGTGAGGGGCACTTCCTGTTTGGCGAAATAGGCCCCAATTAAGGTCATGGACGATTAATGAATTAAAGCTGCAAGCAGCGATGACCGGGCCCTCGCAGCTCTACCCACGTCACAAGGCCAGCAGCCAATCAGAAACCAAACAGGAAGTCAGCCATTTCGACTAATTAGTGGCGTTTTGGCGCATTTTTGGCCGTTATCACGGGTCGCACTTTAACGACAGTTTTGTGAGAAAAAAAAAGTTTTTTGAGAAAAAAAAAAGTTTTTTGAGAAAAAAACATTTTTTTGAGGAAAAAAAAAATTGAGAAAAAAAAATGTGAGAAAAAAAAAATTGAGAAAAAAAAATTTTGAGAAAAAAAATGTTTTGAGAAAAAAAAAATTGAGAAAAAAAAAATTTGAGAAAAAAAAATTTTTGAGAAAAAAACATTTTTGAGAAAAAAACATTTTTGAGAAAAAAAAATTTGAGAAAAAAAAAATTTGAGAAAAAAAGATTTTGAGAAAAAAAAAATTTTGAGAAAAAAATTTTTTTGAGAAAAAAAAAAATTTGAGAAAAAAAAATTTTGAGAAAAAAAAAAATTATTACACCAGCCGCGAGTCTGTACGACAAACGGTTCATGAGTTATAGAGGCACTTCCTGTTACAGAGGGGGCGGGGCTTAATCAATTACAGCTCATCCCTATTGGCCGGAAAAAGACCAAAGTTGGGTGTGCATTTTAAAGTTTAAATCACGTTGCTAGGCAAAAGTATGGCAGAGTTATGTGGCGCCAAAGTTTCTGGTTTTTTTTCGGAGTCCCCCATTCTAAGTCAATGGGGTTTTTGGGCGTCGTTTTTTGCGAATTACATCGCAATCGTATCGCGGATCGGAAAGAAAAGTAATAGCACACCATTCCCGGCCGAGCCGCACGTTTTGATGTGTATATTGCGGGGGTGGCGTAAATCGTGCGGCAGTTATTACGTGCCGAAATTTCCCCCATTCTAAGTGAATGGGGTTTTTTGGCGTCGTTTTTTGCGAATTACGTCGCAATGGTAACGCGGATTGGAAAGAAAAGTAATAGCACACCATTCCCGGCCGAGCCGCACGTTTTGATGTATATATTGCGGCGGTGGCGTAAATTGTGCGGCAGTTATTACGAGCAGAAATTTGCAAGAACATTACTTACTGACTGACTGACTGACTTAAGTATGGCGGATTACAATAAGTGTTCTGCTATTGCATAGCAGGCACACTTAATTAATACAAATATTTTTGAAAGTAACAGATCTACAAGCTCGCAACGTGTGTGACACGTGGTGAGCTTGTAGACATCCGGTGTAGATTCCCTGCAATGAACGTCGTTTCATGGGGGCGGGACATGAAAACTACCCAGGAAGTGACATCCGTTGCATTGTGCCTTTCAGCCCAGTCAGATGGAACAGACAGGGAGAACTACCAGACTGCTGCAAGCAATGCTCAAACTACAGTCACACTCAATAGGTATGAACTGAATCTATGTCATTTTAACCCTGCTTTAGCTATTCAAAAATAGCAGATATGCAAGCTCATGGTGTGGTCGCGCTATGAGCTTGTAGATCTGCTATTTTTGAAAAATCATGAACATTTCTGCAAATCATTGAATAAAGCAAACTTTTGTAACTCAAATATTTGCTTCTGGGGGGTCCCTGATGCATAATATTTTCAGATGGGGGTCAGCGGCCAAATTCATATAATTCTAGGGGTCCTTGACATGAAAAGGTTTGAGAACCACTGACATAGAAATATGCGTTTTTCAACTTTTGTAGACATTTGTAGAATCTGGTCAAAATATTTAAAGACTTGCACAAATTGTCAATTGTTTTTCAAAAATAGCAGATCTACAAGCTCGCAGCGCTGTGAGCTTGTATATGAGCTATTTTCATCTGCTGTTAAAGTTATATTTATTTAATGCGGTCACTTCAATGCGGTCACTTCAACTGCCATAAATATGTTTTATTATACCTGCCATTGTTTCAACCTTATCTTCATACAATTGGTCCTCAGTAATGTTCATTATACGATGGCACCATTCCTGTGTCTCAGAGGAGGTCTTTGGACAGTTAATAATAATCGCTATCATCGTTTATCGCGATAAAAAACACACAATAATCGTATCACAGAAATTAAATGTATTGTGAATTCGTCCTACTTCATGCACTGAGATCAATTCACCTTTTATTTGCAGAGCTGCACATCCGGTACCATTTAAACCCTCTATAATTGGTAAACGGACCTGTAAATAACGTACTTGATACACAAGTAAAAGCACAAAATGTTTGAAAATAGCAGATCTACAGGCTCACAACGTGCCAAATAGTGTATAAAATTGGGCTAAAGTGGAATAATGTATGTTTTGTAATATAATCATTTATATCTGCAAAGTAACTATTAACTAAGTTTTCAAATACATGTAGTGGAGTAAAAGTACAATATTTGGACCCCAGATGTAATGGAGTGGAAGTAAAAGTATTGGAAATCGGAAATACTCAAGTAAAGTAGGCCTACACATACCTCAAAATTGTAAGTAAATCTACTTAGTTACTTTACACCACTGCATTTTTTTATACTTTGGCTTTTAATCCAGCTTGAACTGTGGTCCCTAAAATCAGTTTTTTTTTATCATTCTGTATTACTTGACTGTTTTGCACTTTGTAAACCTTGGCTATATAAAAAAAAAAGTAGATTGGATTGGATAATGCAATCTCACTGGCAATTATTGCGCGTACAGTAGGCCTATAGCTTAACTGCAATTATTTGACAGCTATACTTACTGTACTAGTTGATACACGTGATGAATAGTACAAGGTGAATAGTTTTGGAAATAGGACATTTCCACCCAACAGCTATTAGCCTATACAACTTGCGAAGTTTTTTGTTCTTCTTCCATTTCCCCCTTTGTTAAGGCCCTATCTCAAGCTGAGAACCCCACAACGTTTGTGTGTGTGTGTGTGTGTGTGTGTGTGTGTGTGTGTGTGCGTGCGTGCGTGCGTGCGTGTGCTTTCCCTGCACATGAATAACAATGGCCTGTCTCAGGAAATGCCTTGTAAACAAGTGAACTTAATGAAAATCTCTTATCGGGGGAGGGGGGAGGGACAGAGGGAGGGAAGGGGAGCTCACTCGCCCGCCGGGGGACAGGCGGCGGCGCATAATGCGGCAATTAATTCCGCAAATGAGTTAGGAGAGAGTTATGCAAGGCAATATTGGCCATTACAGCTGGGATGATTGCATTAGGACTGGGAGATAATAGAGATGCTAGGGACGCACACACACACACACACACACACACACACACACACACACACACACACACACACACACACACACACACACACACACACAGAGAGAGAGAGAGAGAGAGACTACTGCGACACACAGCAAGGTTCACCTCAGGGACGTAGAGAGATGTCAGGGGCTTAAATTCCCTAAAAGGATCCTTTGGGCAAAAGCTGATCTACAAGCTCTCAACGCGTTGCAACCAAGCAACGGGTATACACTCAAACACACGTGATGCACACTCGCACAGTGGTTGAAGATGTATTCAATGTTACGAGAGTAAAACTACAAAAGTAGCTGCATGCGTCAAAAAGTACCAACATGAAATATGACTCCTTATGAATAAAAGGTTTTCGATATCTACAAGGTAGCTAAGGGCTTGCTTTCTTTTTTTAAGAACCAAAGCATAAATGTGATAAAGATGAAGTGGGATCGTCTTTTTTTTAAGTAGGACCACACTGCACACACGCACACATGCACGCACACGCGCACACACGCACGCACGCACGCACACACACACACACACACACACACACACACACACACACACACACACACACACACACACACACACACACACAGAGAGAGAGCTCCTTTAGGGACGGTCCGTTTAAAATTAATAATTGGTATAGTCCATAAGAGGGGGGGGTCATCAAATATTTATCTGAGCAGTTGGGGGGGCCATGTTTTTTTTATTTTGTCTGTAGGGGGGGTCATGCAACTTTAATTGGTCGAATTTTGTAATTAAAAATGCTTAGCTTTGTTGTTTATCTAAACAACATTAAGTTAGTATATCAAAGTTTCACCCCTACATAGTTGACTCAACTTGGTACATTCCAGTCCTACACGTCCCTCGGCCCCGCCCCCTCCTCTGCTCTCCACTGTTCAATGCGTTGTTGTGGACATTCACTGTGTGCCGTGCTCACACAGGAGTTTCCTGGTAGCAGCTGGATACATATATAGGCTAACAAACACCTTATTTGTTGTCACAACTCGAAATGTTCACTTACCAAGAGAGGAATATAAGCATACCTCCAGTTTCCCCCCCCCAAAAAGAAAAGCATGTAGAAAAAAAGGTGTGTAATTCTCTCTCTCACTCTCACTCTCACACACACACACACACACACAGCTGCAGTGGGAAGGAGTCAAAGAGAGAGAAAACACTCATGCATACTTTGTTTACTTTGCTTGGTTTTCATATCATGGAAAATGGATCACAGTTGCTCAATCTTTCTTTAGTTTGGAGTGTTGTTGTAACCCCAAGAGGGCACCTATGGAACCAAATGGACCCCCAACATCAAATAGTGTGTTATAAAATTTGCCTCTATAGGTATTGATAAACCTATAGGCTATAGCAGCAATTATGTTAAACTAGTATCTAGTAAAATAACGGGTGGCTCTTAATAGCCGCTTTGTGAGTTTCTGTAACCCAGAGAAGGGATAATATGGACCCTCAAGGCTGTCATGGGTCCAGTGGTGGAAAAAGTAGTCCAATTATTTAAGTAAAAGTATCAATACAATAATGAAGAAATACCCAGATACAAGTAAAAGTCTGGAATTCAAAATGTACTTGAGTAAATGTACAGAAGTATTGGCATCAAAATGTACTGAAAGTACCAAAAGTAAAAGTACTCATGCAGAATGTCCTGTTCTTTTCTGATCTTTTGAAAATAGCAGATCTACAAGCTCACAATGTGTTGCGTCTATTTTCAAATGGCCAAAAATGTATAGGCTATAGGGCTGAAGTGGTTGATGTAGGTAATCCAAATATACAAAGTAACTAAAGTTTTCAAATAATTGTAGAGGAGCAAAAGTACAATATTTGTCTCTGAGATGTAGTGGAGTAAAAGTATTACAGTATTGGAAATTGGAAATACTCAAGTAAAGAACAAATACCTCAAAATTAAAAAGTACAGGACTTAAGTAAATGTACTTAGTTATTTTACCACACTGCATGGGTTTCTCCTGTTGTCTTGAATACAAAAAAAACATTGTTTATAGTGGGGGGGGGTCATGCATTTTCCTCAAGTCTCTCAGGGGGGGTCACCCAAAAATATTTGAAGGTTGTGGGGGGGCCAAGGAAAAATATAAAAATGATATCACATGTGAACCAGCACCCCCTAGTGGAAAAAAAACGAATGGTCCCTTACCACAACTTCCTGTTGCACGTCCTCTTATTCTCAACTTCCCCTTCTCTCTCTATAACGGTCTCAGAATCTCACACACGCACGCACACACGCACAAACGCACACATGCACACACCCCCACACACGCACACGCACACACACACACACACACACACACACACACACACACACACCCGCGAAGAAGAAGAGAAGAATTCAACATTATTCCAGCATTTTCCAATCACTTTTGAGATTTTTCGTGTCCAAAATAGCAGGTACACGCTTGAACAATCCAATTATGATTGTGAAATGGATCCATTCTGTATAATGATGAGCACTGTTTGCTTTGGTACTGTGTTGAGTTATGCGCTCACATTGCTATATATCTTTATTTCTATTTACTAAATGGACACTTTAATGGGCAACTTAATGTGGACTGATTATTGACGATGTGACGACCTGATTTGAGCCACCTCCGAACGGGTGTGTATTCATGCTTGATTTGGGTTTGTTCAATTAAATGCCTCACAGTACCATGAGTACTGAGCAGTCGAGTGAGTGCGGGGCATTAAGGGGAGCAAATGCTAATTTTGTGCAAATGTGTCTTAATGCGCCAAATTTTGCCCAGATGTAGCCCAGGGCATGCTCTAATTATTTAGCTAGGGCGCCCCAGTTTGCGACCTCATCACTCACTCATCACTTTTCATCACTTATCACAGTTTTGTGGGCTTTTTCTGGGGTCATTTGTAGCCCAAGGAATGTTTTTTGTGCAAAGAAAATGCTGGAAATGTATTCAGCATCATGACAAACCCCTAGTTAGACCTCTCACATCCTACTTAAATACCCAGAAAAAAAAAGTTTTTCTGGGTATTTTCCTCCTGTATAGAAAGTCGATGGGAGCACCACTTGACTTGGCCTGATGTGGGGACCCCGAAGGTCGCAAACTCGGGCGCCCTAGCTAAATCATTAGAGCATGCCCTGGGCTACATCTGTGCAAAATTTGGCACGAAATTAGCATTTGCTCCCCTTAACGTCCCGCACTACAAAGGCTGTGTAACGACAAGTCACGTCTTCCGTTGTCTCCATGTTTGTTGTTTTAAGCCCCCCGTAAGTTATATGTTATCCGGTGCTATTTGTGTTTTAGTTTTACCGCTAGTCTTGACTCATACTGCAAGAGCATTTTAATGATAATGCATTTTGTACACTGACTCCAGTTACATTTTGAATAACGGCCTTTTCCTTGTAACAGAATATTGCTACAATGTGGTATTGCTGTACTCACAGTAGCCTCTATATATCTGGTACTTTCTTTTAGCACACTGTTAACCAGTGAAAAATAGCAGATATACAAGCTCACAGCGCGGCACCGAGTGCCGCGCTGCGAGCTTGTAGATCTGCTATTTTTGAAAAAAGTCATGAAAATGTGTGCAAATCTTTGAATGTATGTATTTTCAAAGCGAACGGTTGTAACTCAAATTTTGCTTCTGGGTGGTCCCGGGAACTAGATATTTTGAAATGGGGGTCCGTGGCCAAATAAATATCATTTTGGGGGTCCTTCACATGAAAAGGTTTGAGAACCACTGACATAGTAGTCTCTCAAGAACAGACTAACTGAGCTCCAGTTGAGTGAAAAGGACCTTTTCTTTGACGATGGCTGGCCAGATTGCTGACATAGTTTTTCCAAAAATCTTAGAAGGATTCAAAAGACACTTATAGAATCGGGTCAAAATTCGAATTTTCACGATTTTTCAAAAATAGCAGATCTACAAGCTCGCAGCGCGGCACTCGGTGCCGCGCTGTGAGCTTGTAGATCTGCTATTTTTCAATAGTTAAAGCATAAAATAATGAAACACAAAATGTGTACCCGTTCTAAATGGGTTAAAGTTTGGCCTCAGCTCCTTTGTTCCCAGCTCTTCTGGGAAGCCAACAGAACAGCATGTCACTCGCACCGCGGTGCGGAAGTTAAAGCACTCTTAAGAATCCTTTCACGGAAAAAAAACTCCCTCTCAGTCCATTGATTTAAAGTAACACTCCCACTCTCCAACACACAGACACACACGACAAGCTGCCTCTTGGTAAACTGACAAAAAGGGATTAAAGTTATGTGGTTTGGTTTCAGATCTTCTTTGATAGCCCCTGCTGTCCTCTCAGCCAAAGACTTTTAGAACCACATCGTCCGCTTTCAACTATTTTCCTGTGGAAGTCACGTGGTCTGAAGCGTGCGACATGCCGCGGGGGAGGGGGAGGGGGAGGCTGGATAATGTTTTCTGCACAGAGAGAAAACAAGTGCGCAAAACATATGCACTCACGTGTGTGTGTGTGTGTGTGTGTGTGTGTGTGTGTGTGTGTGTGTGTGTGTGTGTGTGTGTGTGTGTGTGTGTGTGTGTTAGTGTGTGTGTGTGTGTGTGTGTGCGCGTGTGTGTGTGTCATAGATAGGCCACACTAATGTCAATAAAGTGAACAGTGTAGCCTAGTATAATAACACTGCCACTGTGCCTGTGCCTGTGTGTGTGTGTGTGTGTGTGTGTGTGTGTGTGTGTGTGTGTGTGTGTGTGTGTGTGTGTGTGTGTGTGTGTGTGTGCGCGCGCGAGAGAGAAATGCTCACTCAAAGCCACCACTGAGCTCCCATCTCTCTCTCTCTCTCTCTGTCTCTTTCTCTTTCTCTCTCTCTCTCACTCACTCACTCACTCACTCACACAATGTGTCTCGCCCAGGCGTGGGGAGGTGGTATCCTGTTCTGTGAAGGCTGAATTTATAGACTGGGGAGAAGAAAAAAAAACTTGAAAATACACCTCTATTACACAGGCTCTTAGCAATACAGCCCTGTATTGAGACCCTAGGCATACAGTACAGCTGCTGTAACCTCCCTCGTAGCCTTTGTTACGCCCTCCTCCCCCGATTCTTTACACGCTAGGCTTTTGACAGAAGAACAACAGATTCAGAGCATATTTTCTCCCACCATGCACCCGTCCCCAATGTTGTCATTCTGACAGCGTTCCCTCTTCAACAATGAATGTCCTGACGGTCCCCGTTCGGTCTGTGACTGTGAGAGTGTACGAATGGAACCAAATGGACCCGCCTTATGTATAGTGCTGTAAAGTACAGCAACTAAGTACCAGTGGTGGAAAAAGTACTCACATGATTTACGTAAAAGTATCCATCCATCCATCCATCTTCAACCGCTTATCCGGAATCGGGTCGCGGGGGTAACAGTTCCAACTGAGACCTCCAGATCTCCTTATCCTGAGTAACTTCCTCCTCCCTCAGGGAGTATACCGAGGCGTTCCCAGGCCAGTCTGGAGATATAATCCCTCCATCTGGTCTTTGGTCTGCCACGGGGTCTCCTCCCAGTGGGACGCGCATCGAGGACCTTCCTGGGAAGGCGCTCGGGGGGCATCCGTACTAGATGCCCGAACCACCTAAGCTGACTACTTTCCAAGTGTAGGAGCAGCGGTTCTACTCCAAGTCTCTCTCGGGTGACTGAACTTCTCACCCTATCTCTAAGGGAGATACCTGCCACCCGTCTGAGGAAACCCATTTTGTCCGCTTGCACCCGCAACCTTATACTTTCGGTTATGACCCACACGTACTGAATTTCCCCCTTGGGATAATAAAGGTATCTATCTATCTATCTTCATGACCATAGGTGAGAGTAGGAACGAAGATTGCTCAGTAGACAGAGAGCTTTGCCTTCCGGCTCAACTCTTTTTTCTTCACCACAGTGTGATTTAGCGACTGCAAAACCGCTCCTGCTGCTCCGATTCTCCGGCTGATCTCCTTCTCCGTCTTCCCCTTTCTCTCATTCGTGAACAAGACAATACTGCAATATAGAAATACTCTGATACAAGTGAAAGTCTGTAATTCAAAATGTACTTGAGTAAAAGTACAAAAGTATTGGCATCAAAATATACTTAAAGTACTAAAAGTAAATGTACAAAATGTTTGAAAATAGCAGATCTACAAGCTAAATAGGGCTGAAGTGGACCAATCTATGTTTTATAATATAATCATGTATCTGCAAAGTAAATAGTAACTAAAGTTTTCAAATAAATGTAGTGGAGTAAAAGTACAATATTTGAATCCGAGATGTAGAAGTAAAAGTATTGGAAATACTCAAGTAAAGTACAAATAACTCTAAAGTGTATTTAAGTACAGTACTTAAGTAAATGTACTTAGTTACTTTACACCACTGCTAAGTACATTTACTTTTACATCCACTCCACTACATCTCAGAGGCAAGTATTATACTCTTACTCCACTTAAATTATTGGGAAACCTGTGTTACAGTAGTTACTCTGTAGATTTGGATTAAAAACAAAAACATACACTGCACTTCAGCCCTACAGTATACACATTGTGGCCTTTTTTTCTTTAAATAGCCGATCTACTATCTGCTATTTTCACAATATTTTCACAATTTATACTTTTGAAAACGTGTAAAACAAGACATTCTGCATAAGGGAATGGTCACACTGCACTTTAATGAGAGCCAATGCTTTTCTGTTTTTTTGTGACCTAATATCAAACAGAGGGGGCTGTGAAAAAAAAAAAAATAAATAAATAAAATAATTTTAGAATCAATAAACTGTACAAGAACACACCTCACACCTGAAGGTCTGTGGAGGGTGAACCAAATACCTGTTTTGGGAAACACTAAAGGGGTATTTTTTTACTTTCAAACATGTTTGGGGTCATTTTAAAGTCTACTCAGGCTTTTGTGAGCAAACCAGTCTAACCAGACTTAAGCATTCAGTATTTAGATATTTGATTTCCATTATTCAGGAGATGGAGTAGACTTTAAAATTACCCCAAACATGTTTGAAAGTGAAACTAACAGAATAGCCTGATTATAGTTTTCAGAATCACATATAAGTTGAAAAACAGAGTAAAAAGGCCTTTGAAGATCTGACAGGGATTTCCATACTTGGCCCAACTTTGTTTTGCTTTGAATGAATATATTCAGATATGCATCTTCATTCCACAAATGAATAATGGTGGAGTAGCTTTAACAGCATTTAAATTTGATCACGGCATTATTTGCCAATAAAGAAAGCACACCAAAACAGACAGAGAGACAAATAAGTCTAAAGCACACGGCGCTCTTCGAGCGCAGTGTAATCAGGCAATTTAGTATTCTGGTGATCTATCTGAATTGCCTCTATCAGCGTCATTAGTGTAGTCTAATGTGACAGCCATGTATGGATTGACATTATAAGCCTGCGTTTCTACACGAAAAGATCAGCCAATTTATCATAATTACGTTCTATTTGATCATGTCGCTTTGTCACTATGTCACATGTCATATATCAGGGTGCATGTTTGTGTTGCACTGTGGCTCCATAAAAGACAAACTGAGGAAAACAGGGATGTGAGATGAATATTATAGAGGCTATTTTAAATGTCATAGCACAGAGAAGCGGTTCTTAGAATTATTATTGGCATACATACAAGGACATGCACGCACGCACCATCGGCGGCGGTCAGTCATGGTCGAGCATGACTGTTGGACCAGGACCTGGAACATTTTAACCACTTTAACCATTATTTTATACCTTGGCTATTGAAAAATAGCAGATATACAAGCTGGTGCTAGCGCAATGAGCTTGTAGATCTGACATTTTTGAAAAATCTTCATGGACAATGTTTCTCCAGGTCGCCCTGTCTGTTGCCACGTCTTCCCAAGATCTAAGCTCTATGTGCGCACGCACACAGGCACACGCACACACACACACGGGCACACGCACGCACGCACGCACGCACGCACGCACACACGCACGCACGCACGCACACACACACACACACACACACACACACACACACACACACACACACACACAGCAGATACATTTTCAGGTCATTTTCTCCTACATCGTGTTCCCTTTATGCTTATACCCAGTAATCTGTCTCAAAAAAACAAATTGCAATGCGGACTGAGTGTGTGGGTACACGTGCGTGTGTGTATATTATGGGGTAGGTCAATCTGAGAAGCATTCACTATCGTCTGTAGCCTATACTTGGGTTAGGTCATAGTCAGCAGCTTGGAAGACAGGCTGACTACTGACTGTATATATAAATGTTGTTTCCCTTTTCTCTTGCCTTTATTCCCCAAAGACGATTAACATAATCTCAAAATCCTGGTGAAAATTAGATAAACTGAAAAAGTTCAAACCAAGGCTTTGCAGGGGGGAAATGTTCCAGGTTTCCACTGCAAACAAAAAGACGTTATAATGTGTGTTGTTCACAGAGCCTTGCTGTTAAACAGAAATCTAGCCAATTTCCAACCTAAATCCCATAGTTTGATGTGAGGACATATATTGTAAGCACAGTGTTTCCCTAATACTCGGTCCTAATCCAATGATTATTGTTTCAAAAGATTTGTATCTCCCCACACTCCACCAACCGAATACAAAAAAACAAAAAAAGTGAATTAAAAACAAATGAAAACATGTGTTAAGATATAGTGAAAACTATATGTTATTATATTGTGGTGCCGGTTTCTCTAATATCTACCCCTAGAGCTGGTTTCTCTACCCCTAAACCATTGCTGGGGCAGCATTGGCTTAGGGGTAGAGAAACCGGCATAAGATCACAGAGGGTTCCCGAAAGGTTTCCAGTTCGCATCCGGGCTCCCCCGGAGTTGGTGTCGAAGAGTCCTTGAGCAAGACTCTGAACCCCTAGTTGCTCCCTGTGAGCAGGTTGGTGCCTTCCTCCGCCCATTGGTGTATTTTGGTAGGTGAATGTAATGCACAATCTATGTAAAGTGCATTGGATAACGGCGCTATACAAATGCAACATGTTTTCACTTGTTTGAGTCCCCGGGGAGACATCCGATTTCTGTTTTGGGTCCCAAGGCTGAACGACTAGTGTTTAGTTTTGTGTATTTTTTACACACTCTATGTTCATCTCACATGCCTTACCCTAGTATCCTCCTCAACGTGCTTCTTGTGGAGCCACAACCCAACACAAACACACACCGTGATGTGTGATGATATGTGACATTATGACAGAGCGACACGATCAAATAGAACATAATCATGATGAATTGGCTGATCTTTTCATGTGTAAAACGCAGGCTCCGCTGTGGCTTATAATGTCAACGCTCTCCCTCAACCCAACCATGCACGGCTGTCACATTAGACTACACACATGCTGATGAACGCAATTTAGACAGACAGGCTACACATATATAAATAGGGTTCACGGTAGGGTAAGTGCTTTTTCTTTGGTTACAATAAGTGTTAAATAGCTCTGTATTCTGATAGTACTCAGTAGGCTAATCATTGCTATATTATATAGCAATGATTACTATCACAATGAAGAGCTATTTAACACTGTTAAAGAACAAACACTCCAGTAAAGTGTTTATTCCATAACTCCCGTAAAATATAGCTCTATGTTGAGTTTGTACTACTCATTGCTATAGAGCAGGGGTCTTCAACAGGGGGTACGGGACCCCTAGGGGGTCCTCAGAGTTACTACAGGGGTAGTAAAAAAAGAAGAAAAAATAATCTAATTCCATGTTTTCAATTTTTATCTAACAATAAAATGTTAACATCAAACGTGTTGCTATGTAAAAAAAAAAATCCTGTAATCACCCCTAGAAACTCTCAAAGCTTGTATTTACACACAGGAGACTCATTAATGTACATCGCATTCATCATAAACACACCAAATGCTAGTGGTTCTCAAATATTGTATTGGCAAGGATCCCCTTAACTCTGAGAGTGTACAAATGGGACCTAAAGGTCCATTTGGTTCCATTTGAACACTCTCAGAGTTATAGACCTGTTACAGACATTCAGGGCTATCTCTTTATGTGTTTCTGGTAACACATAAAGAGATAGTCAACTCATTTTGTATATCCGTGGCAAAAATACTTTTGATAGATATATCCACCACAAGCCACCATGGCGACAACCTCTGGTTACCAATCATATTATACAGGTCTATGCATACAGTATACGGTAATGAAAACCTCATAAGAACATTGACCATTAATCTTAGATATCTATGATATATTTAATTTATTTTAAGTGTTTCTCCTAGCTTGCACTCACTCTCTCTGTCGCTCCATTTTCTATTTCTTTCTTTCTTTCTTTCTTTCTTTCTTTCTTTCTTTCTTTCCTTGCTTCCTTGCTTCATTCCTTACTTCCTGAAACTACGGACGATGGAGCTTGCACCAAAAAAAAAAAAGAAAATCACTCGCTTCTTCACAACTGTAAACACGTGATGCAGCCATAAAGCTGCATCTGATTCTGAATGATGGTGCAAACCATCAGTCATGTATGTTCACATGCACAGACCATCCGACATGGATGTTTGCATGTTTACAGGGAGATGATTAAAATGTCACTCTGCTCCCAGCTAGATGAGAAGCTCCCAGAGGACTGTACAACAGTTTGCAGTTTTATTGCGGTGTGTTTATTACAATGTCGAGCTGCTGCTGTAGTGATGGGAGCAGCTGGTACGGGTGTCACGGTGTGACAAGATGCAGTCCATTCTGCTGTCAAAGCCACTGCTTTATCAGAGCCTGCACTGGAAGGAGAATGGAAAAAATGTGTACTGGTGGAAAATTACCACAACATTTTATGTGGGAATACTACACTTTAAAGCAAGGGTCTTCAACAGGGGGTCCGGGACCCGTAGGGGGTCCTCAGAGTTACTACAGGAGGTCCTCCAAATCATTTGAATAGAAGCATGTTTTTCTCTTTTTATATTAACCACTTGAACCCTAATCCCTAGTGTCCATATTCTGATAACGTTTGCCAAAAATAGCAGATCTACAAGCTCACAACGCCTCGCAGCAGACTAAGTACAGAGTGAAATGTCAAGTTTATTATTGACGGTTCAAGTGGTTAAATATCTGAAAATGTACATGAATCCAAAACACACTGATGATCGTGCTGTCAAGCCATGAAACTATAAGGAATTTTTGAAACAGTAGTGGGGGTCCCTGCTTCATCTCACTCTCTCAACTAAGGGGTCCTTGTCCCATTCCTAAGCCAATCATTTGATGAGTCTCAAAGAGTGGGAGAGAGTGGAGGGCAGCGATTCAGGAGTTCCCATTGCACTCTTGGATTGTGAGAAAAAAAAAAGAAAAAAAAAAAGATTGTATTTCTGCTATTTTTGAACATCCAACTATGCAATAATCTACAGTGACAGAGATGCTGTTGCGGTTTTAATGGGCTATGTGATGCTAAAGTTGTTAATCAGACAAATGGACTAAAAAGTGTGTGTGTGTGTGTGTGTGTGTGTGTGTGTGTGTGTGTGTGTGTGTGTGTGTGTGTGTGTGTGTGTGTGTGTGTGTGTGTGCGTGCGTGTGTCAAGAGGGCATGCACTTGTAGACAGTAGAGAATGTGATAACAGCACATGTCATTGAGCTCTCTCTCTCTCTCTCTCTCTCTCTCCACACACACACACACACACACACACACACACACACACACACACACACACACACACGCGTGTGTGTGTGTACAGTATGTGTCTGAGTGTGTATGTTTAGAGACAAGCAGAACAGCAACAGGGGGCACACTCAGTGAAGTGTGATTACAATCAATCAGTATATTTAGCCTATAGCCTTCTTTTTTTGTCACAAAAATAGCCGATCTTCAAGCTCAGAACCCTTTGTGATGTAGATCATTTTTAATTTATGAATACCCAAAGCGTTTAGTGTAGTAAAGCAACGTACAATACATGCATTTCAGATGTAGCAGAGTAGAAGTATTATAAAAAAGGGGAGTATTAAAGTAAAGTTAAAGCACCTCAACAATGTACTTAGGTAGGACTGTCATCTAAAGGGATACTGTGACTGTCACTTTAAAAAGTAATCTTAAAATATTAGTTAATATGTTTATGATGTCATTGTGAGAATGCGCAATTATAAGCCAATCAAATGAATTGACTGTACTTAGACTACTTACTGTACTGATCAGCTGTTGTTGGGGGGCGAGGGGCAGATTACACTGTGACATGAGTTTCAGACTATTTCAGACCGTTTTCAGAGAGACCACGTGACCTACTGTATCATATACTATTATACTCTCGGAGCGTGTCAGCGGGCCTTTAAATACTAGGTACAGTACTTGAGTAATTGCACTTTCCACCACTTGGGGGCCCGTGTTGACAGTATGAGAATGCAAGCGTGCGTGCAGCGTGCGTGCGTGCATAGCTGATTTTAGCCTCTGTCAGGAGGTAGGGCAAGATTTGGTACAGGGAGGAGAGCAGGGAAGTGCAGAGAAAGTTAAGAGAGGCAGGGGCTGAAATTTTGAAAATAGCAGACCTCCAAGCTCACAACGCGTCGTGACGCGTTGTGAGCTTGGAGGTCGGCTATTTTCAATACTTGATAACACACTAAATTAAGCATAAAAAAGGCAATACTGGAGATGTGGCGTACACTACAGCATGGATTGCTACACAGTGAGGGCAATTCTTTCAACATAAGCTGATGCATTCATGTTCAGGAGAGTTTGGACAAGGCAATTCTCTTGAATGCTGCCTTCAGGTATAAAGAGGGAATTTCTTTCACTTTTTTTACAGACAGATAAAAAGGGCAGGGGCTCAAGCCCCCTATGATGTCTATATGTGTGCACATGCCTGGAGGAGAGAGATATAGCCTACAACAGGGGTGGGCAACTTTGATGATGGAGAGGACCACTATATTTTCACCCGCATTCCAGAGGGCATATACAGTCAAAAATACAAAAAATAGCCGATCTACAAGCTCAAAACGTGTTGCGGTGCGACACGTTTTGAGCTTGTAGATCTGCTACATTTGAATTGGAATCCTGAAAAGTAAAAATTGTATTTAATTTCAAATGCATTTAGTTATTCTCATGTTAACTTTATGAACTTAAATACAAATACATTGGACATAAAGAAAGACTAGTACTACTACTAGTCATTAAGCTGCTAATATCTAGTAAATAAAGCAGGTTATGTTTTCGTGTTTGGAATTGTACCAGCTGAAATCTAGCAGTATTCCGATATCAACCTGCGGGCCACATTAAGTGAAGGCCGGGGCCGCATGTGGTCCCAGAGCCGCCAGTTGCCCATGTATGGCCTACAATCATTCATATTTGATAGAAAAACACTGTGCTCATTACGTCCTGCAGGGCAGAGCAGAGATCAGAGAGAAAACCATCATGGTGGTCACTTTATTAAAGCCTTGTTATAAGAAGCTTTCATTTCATACACATCTATTTACAATGCCTAATAGTCCAGTAATTTTAGGCCAAAATTAGGCTAAACCTAAAACAAATTGCAATAGTAGCAAACTCAACTGATTTTGTATCCTCAATATGTCCTAAGTGAGAGAAAAAAAGTCCCAAGGAATCCCATCGGGGGAAAGTTTTGAAAACGACCTACCTACCTTCACTTACTACACTATAAAGGAAAAAATGACTCCCAAAAAAATCTGCTTTAAGTGGGATGTGAGGGGTCAAACTAGGGGTTTTTAATTATTCTGAATCCATTGCAAGCATTTGTTTTGCACGAAAAACATTCCTTGGGCAAGAAATGGACCCTCAAAATGATGGTTTAGTGATGAGTCATCAATTTTCACAGTCTTTTGGGGTCCGTTTTTAGCCCAAGGAATGTTTTTCATGCAAAACAAATGCTTGCTATGGATTCAGAATAATTAAAAACCCCTAGTTTGACCCCTCACATAGCACTTAAAGCAGATTTTTTTGGGACTCCTTTATAGTGTAGTGTATAGTAAGTGAAGGTAGGTAGGTCGTTTTCAAAACTTTGCCCCGATGGGATTCCTTGGGACTTTTTTCCCTCCCTAAGGACATAATGAGGATACAGAATCAGTTGAGTTTGCTACTATTGCAATTTGTTTTAGTTTTTTTCATATAATGACTGGACTATAATGACACTTGTATGCAAATGACAAATACGTATGAGAACGCCACACATATCTAGATGAATCAATGAATCAATCTTAAAAAAAAAGAAAATAATAATAACATTATGTTTAATTGTATGTCTTTTTTTCATAATCAATAGATAAAAAATGGCTGGCACCCCTGTAAAATTGCCCCCGTGTGTGTGTGTGTGTGTGTGTGTGTGTGTGTGTGTGTGTGTGTGTGTGTGTGTGTGTGTGTGTGTGTGTGTGTGCGTGCGTATGTGCGTGCGTGCGTGCGTGCGTGTGTCCGTCCGTCCGTCCGTGTGCATGTGTGCATGTGTGCGTGCGTGTGTGCGTATGTGCCGGGCGCCGTTGATTGGCAAGATTACACCTTGGTTTCCACCTAATGAAGAATTTAATGAAACAATGTGCTTCATTCCACGGAGGTAATTTATTTTTTACATAATTACTTTAATTAACTACATGCCTGGCCAGCACTCCGACTTGTGTAGGCTATAATAGGTGTGTGTGTGTGTGTGTGTGTGTGTGTGTGTGTGTGTGTGTACACATGCCTGTGTGTAATTTGAGGTCAGTGAGAGCCTGAAGGAGGTCAACAGCACCCCCTTCAGGCTTCCTCATCCACTGTCTTATTTCCAGTGCATACACAGGCCTGCCTTTCACCGAGAACGCTGCTTCCTCATTGGCTAAAAGTTACTCTATAAAGAATAAAATTGGGGGGTTGTAAAGTGAGTGATTCTCAAACATTTCAATTCCATGGAACCCTGTAATTATGGAACAGTGCAACTATGGCTCCATTTGTACGCTGTTCAGAGTGGGAGAGTGTTTTCTGCTGGTGTTTCAGTCCGAGTGTATTAAAGGGTGCGTTCGGAAATGCGCACCGGGTGTGTGCTCAGTGTAGTGAGTGCCGAAACCTAACCCTAATCCTAACCCTAACCTCAGTAAAACTATGCCTAAACCCTACCCTAACCCTAACCCTAACCTCAGTAAAACTATGCTTAAAACTAACCCTAACCCTAACCCTAACCAGAACAGTGCGCATTTCCGAACGCACCCTTTGATACACTCGGACTGAAACACCAGCAGAAAACACTCTCCCGTTCAGAGTAACAGTCTTGTAAGGGTCCATTTTGAACTCCATCAGGGAACCCTGGACCACACTTTGACTACCACACAAATCAAACCCGGGGTTAAAAAGGTCTGTCCTTTGCTACTTGCCCAAATATGGGCTCCCACACTGATGTAAACAAATATGATGTCATCAATACAATGCCATGCTTGCCTAAATATGGAGTTCCAGGGAGAGGGAAAGAGACGCTGACAGACTGTCAGTCCGAGAGACAGGCAGACAGACAGTCAAGTGGTCACTTGACAACATAATGGAGGCAGCCGAGCCAAAACTGATTCTCTTGCTCAGCGGGAAACGCAAGTCGGGGAAGGACTACGTGAGCAACCTGCTCCAGGAGCGCCTCGGCACCGAGGCCTGCTGCGTGCTGCGCCTGTCGGAACCGCTCAAGTGGCAGTACGCGCAGGAGCACGGCCTGGACGTCGGCCAGCTCCTGGGCGCGGGCGAGTACAAGGAGAGGCACCGGGCCAACATGATCCGCTGGGGCGAGACACAGAGAGAGCGGGACCCAGGGTTCTTCTGCCGGACGGCCACTAGAAGCGCTGCCGCCGCTCGGCAGCCCGTGTGGGTGGTCAGCGACGCCCGGCGCCCGTCGGACCTGCGCTGGTTCAGGGAGGAGTACCCGGGCCTCACCCGGTGCGCCAGGGTGCACGCCTCGCAGCGGGCCAGGGCGGCCCGCGGCTGGGTCTTCGCCGCCGGGGTAGACGACAGCGAGTCGGAATGCGGCCTGGACAGCGGCGAGGGGTTCGACTGGACGATCAGGAACGAGGCGGGCACTCGGCCGACGCTGAGCGAACAGCTTCAGCCCATTCTGTCTCTGGCCAAAACGGCAGCAGCAGCAGGGCACCGCTCTGACCTGAATGGACACTTACAGGTCTGTTACTCTGAGAGTGGACAAATGGAACCAAATTAACCTGTGCTCTCAGAGTTGAGTGAACACTAAAGGATTCTTCAGTACAGGCTGGAGTCACCAGAGAACATTATATGGTATGTCTGTGGTCACATTAAACTTCATTGAAATGAACACTGTTTGAGAATCACAGTTGTCGTCAATGTTGGCATCAGACATAACTAGAGGTCTTCTGTCCGTTTGATAAATGGCCAAATAAGGAGTCCCACACAGCTCCAGACCCACCTCCAAGTAATTATGATGAATGACGACAACAACAATAATGTCAAATACAGAAAAGGGGTGCCATATGCCATATATTATAGTGCAGTCACTTGAGGCCATCATAAAGAATAAGGGAAGATTATATTGTTAGCAAGCAATTCATATTTAAATCATAACTAATTGCTACGTGCTGTACACCTTACACTATCTGGTGAACTTTCCTCGGAAAGGGATATGAGTTGGTGAAGTATCTCTACATACGGACAACTGTGGCCATCGAGATAACGATGAAGGTTATCACCAGCAGAACGTAATCTAGTACCAGACGGTTTGTGATTTCCTTCAATATAAGGAATTTACTGTAAACAGTACGAATCCGTTTAGTGACGCTATCTACCAACCTCGCTGTACATTCGGGAAGAAATCCGGTCTTCTTTCGAAAAGCTATGTGGACGTTGGCTGATAATTCTCCCTCTCCCTTACCCGAGAGGGCCATCTACGGCTTTGTTCTTTACCTTTGCTCCCAGCTGGCTTTCTTTTCGTATTGTCTGTGGGCGTACGTTCCGGACGAGTGGCTTCACGCAATAGGCCTCACCTTCTTGCCTCAGAAACGCTGGGCCCTCGCGGTGCCCATCTACCTCCTGGTTGCGCTGGCTGTTCTGGTGGCACTGCTGTTTGGCGTCAACGTGTGCCGCACCGCTCCGCTCCACTCGGTGGACAACGTCACAGATGTCTACGCTGCATCGCAGAGAAGGGACGACTGTAAGAAAGGGGGCGTCGCCAGGTTAAAGGACGTTGACGTCAGTGCGGTCAGCAAAATGCTTCACCTTCCATCTCCAAGGTCAGCGACTCTCAAAGGTGGGGTCAGCTAAACGGTTAAGAGCCAAGTCCCCCTCTGCCCTCCTAGCATACAGTCCATTGCCACACTTGCCGGTCTCTGTCCAGCCAATCTCCTCCTGTAAGAGACAAAGCCAAACGTAGGAGCGGTTAGCACCACTCAAGAATTAATGTAAAAGACCTCCAATTTGATATGCATGAGGTGACAGACGCCATTTGATACTCTTTTTTAATCGCCCTCCATAAACACTAGACTAGAATCTTCAGTGGTTAATTTAACATAAAACTGTACAAATGGAACCTAATGGACCCATACGTTGTTCCTGCAAGTTACAGACCTGTTTTGGGTTCAATTGGACCCCTGAGTTCTATGTTGTCGTAGCAACGGAAATAAGATGCTATATAAGGCAACACAGGCAGCATGAGGTCGACACTTCATTCGCCGGTTACAACCAGTTTCGTCCCTAACTGATGTATTAGAATTAGAAAGCGTCAATCTTAACATGTCGACTGCTATGAACTTCGGAGCCAAATCATTTAAGCCTCGGCCACCCGACAAAGGGTCCTTCCCTCTGGACCACTTTGGGGAATGTACGGCCTTCAAAGAGAGGTTCATGAGATGCCTACGAGACAACAGCTTTGGCAACTGCAAGTGCCGCCTGCAGTCCAAAGAGTACCTGGAATGCAGAATGGAACACCAGCTGATGGCCAAGGAGCCTCTGGAGAAGCTGGGCTTCAAGGACCTGATGGTCCCGTCTGTCAGCCAAGAGGCCACCTCATGACCATTCCCTGTAATGTCACGGTTTCCCCCCCTTGTTCCACTGAATTGACAACAGCTGTACGAAAGAGTGTCTTCGGGAATAGATGCAAGAAGACCTGGTGGTGGAATGAGAGACTAAAGGAAAGCATACAGAGGCAGATGAAAAGGAAATTGGATAGCCAGGGATTAAGAAAGTGGGAGGGGTAAGGCTAAGGAGTGGGAGGAGTTGTAGGGCCAAGCTGATGAAGGACAGAGATGGAAATGTGCTAACAAGACTGATAAAGAGAGAGATACTGTGGGGATAGTGAACAAAGAAATAATGGGTAGATATGAAGATCATGCCAATGGGAAGGCAGTTGGTCCGGATGACATACCTGAGATGTGGATATGTTGAGAAAGATTGCATGGGACTTCCTCACTACTGTAGATTGCTTGACACAATGTTGGAATGCTGGTACCGATGGCCTTGTTGAGAAGCATCTCATCAGAAAATCGGCAAGGGATGATGAGCAAGCTGTCGTCACACTGTGGCTTTCATATCTATTGTAGGGTGTCTTTGGCAGCAGAGGTTGTGCCAATAAAAGTGATGCATTTCAGAGACACGTGGATGAAATAAGTTACTATATGATACATATACACTACAGTATATATGTATGACTCGACAAAAAATAATCCACAAACAAAACAAATAAAAGCGACTGGTGCATTCAAAACAATATAATAATAATAATAAAACAAAACCCAATAGGGGGACACTACACAAGTTCTCTTTCTCTCTCTGGTTGATTTCATTTTGGTAAAATAAATACAAGGTCCAACACAATATAACTTCAACCCAGGACTTACATGTTAACCTTAATACAATTTGTAGATGGCTCGCCTCCTAATCAATATGCATCCTGGGTATCTTCAAGACGACAGACCTTTAAGAGGCTTAGTATAAATCTATCGTCATATATCAATTCCAGGACTCTCAAGCACTGACATTCCATTGTTTGGCTGATGTATTCGTCCCCGTTTCACTTTCTGTGCTTACATTTCACTCTCCGGTATGTAGTCCGAGATGCTGACATTGACGAACAGCGAGGCTTGAGGGATGGTCGTTCCATCTTCGGACAGTAGACTTATGTGACGATATCCTGCTTGAATGCAGTCGAACGGAAGGGTGAATTGTCCAATGAAGTTGTTGTTTGTGCCCGCCATGTCATAGTCCTCGACCACAAACCGGATCAGGGCCAACTCGGGGGTGTGGATGACAAAGTCCAGAGTATCGTTCCACACTGGGTTAAAGCCGTTGTTCTTAAGGGTACGGGTCTGCAGCTGTGCCTCGTCCAGGGGCACTCCGTACACCTCCACTCTGACCAAAGGGTCTACTATGGAGCGTTGTTTCACCTTGGGAAGCTGCTGCCCGCTGATCACCCGGATGGACAGGTTGAGCGGCCGGTAGCCTGGGCGGTCCTCTGGTCTCTCTGGGTCAAACAGTGTGTCGTTGTCCCTCATGAAGTCGGGTTTGAGGACGTAGCCGGAGCCGCCGTTCTGAGCGAACATTCCGTCGTTCAGGTCCATGGAGAGCCCGGGCGTCTGGTAGTTGAGCGCCACGAGCTGACATCCCCCGTTCCACATCTCATGTGGCCTGTAGTTCGAGGAGTCTGTCCTTGTGCCCTTGGGGTAGATCCTGCTCAGGTGCTTCGTGTTGTGTCGTACGAACGGTGTCCCCTCGTCCCTGACGAGCTTCTTGGCCTTGTTCTCGGAGTAAGATGACATCTCGTAGCATTTGGAATGCAGGAGAGCGTGCTCAAAGCCGTGGAAGCTGACAGTCTTGCAGTAAACCACCAGGTCCGACAGCTCGCTGGACAACGTAGCCGTGTCCCTATTTTCGGTTCTCTTTCTTTCTTGGCTTTCACTGTCTCCGTCCTCAGAGGTCTCGTCGTCTTCGTCCTCGTCACTGCCTTCGTCCGACGTCGTATCGCCCGAGCTGGGCTCCAGGCGGCCGATCTTCTTGGCTTTCACCAGAATCTTGCCTTGGAGCTCCTGTGGCGAGGGCAGCTTCTCGGGGACCTCCCCGTCCAGTGTGCTCTTCAGAAGCGCGTCGCCCAGGATCTCTTCCAGATACTGAGCCATGATAGTCTGTTGGTCCACGCCGCAGTGGTTCTCTATTGATATGATGACAGGGAAGTTTGACGCCATGAAAGCGTACTCCCCGATGGTGGCAATGACATCTCTGTAGGGGATCCTGGAGGTCAGGGTGTGCCCGTGATAGACGATTGGCTGCCCGTCACTGCCGTCCCAGCAGTCCACCTCGATGCAGCGGCAGCCGCGCTTGAATGCCTGGATATAGGCCTCCTGGCTGCTCTGCCCGATGAGCTGGTCTGCCATGAGGTAGGTGTTATGGGAGGTGGAGATGAAGTAGTGGCTCAGTGCCTGGCTCATGTCCTGGTAGAGGTCCCGACGGCCGTGTATAAAGATGGAGCCATCTTCCTGGGAGCATAGGTACATCTGGAAGCCATCCAGAGACAGGGCTCCCTGTTGCTTGGTTTCATCAGACGGCTCGTATCGGTCGATCAGTTCCCGGGCGTACTTTGCGCTACGTTCCCCTTCCTGCTGCTCCTGGGCGAGGAAGCTCTCCAGCTCCTCCAAGGTTAAGATTTCCCCGTCTTCGGAATAGTCCTGGAACACCTTCCACACTTCGTCCCTCTGGGTCAGCATCCTGTAGAATTGGACAAACTCGTCGATCTCCAGGCCGGTGTTTGCCGATCTGTCTGCCATGGTGAAGAGGCGGAAAGCGTGGTCCTCGTCCATGTCCATGTTCATCATCTTCAGCATTTTGCACGTCTCCTTGAACTCTATCCGCCCGTCGCTGTTCCTGTCAGCCTTTTGAAACCAATCCCACACCCACTGGTCGAGCCTCTCGTTCTCGTCCATGTTTTCGGCCTTTTCGATTAGCTTGCGCATGCCACAGATCCAGGCCTGGGCCTCTTCGGGCGTCTCTGCCACCAGGTCCAGAGTGCCTTGGCGACCTTGGAACGCCAAGGTGAAGCAGAGGTCGGCGGGGAACTCTGCCGCGATCTCCGGCGCCGCCAGCAGCTCAGACTGGTGGCCCTCCCGCACAGACTCCACGTCAGTCGCAGAGAAGGTGGAATGGCCTTTCCCAAAGAGGCCCAAGCCTTTCCTGGAGCGGTACAAGATGGTCATGCTGTCTTCAAGGAGGCGGAAGTGTCTCTGCTTCTTCCAGTAAGTCGACCTGACTTTGATCAGGTTGGACCCTGCCATCATCACCTTGAGATCTTCGTCATCCTGAAGGGTTGAAGTTGGTGCTTCCATCCCTGTGCCAATGGGAATCTCCTAAAGGAATGAATGAAACTAAACAGATGTGTGGCCTGTCACCAGCACCGCTTTTCTGTCTGGCTTTACACTGCCGGCGAATGACGACCATGGCTCTTAAGTACTCGGATGCTTACGTCAGATTTGTTTTTCAGGATAGTAGTGTCTACTGGATTTGTTTTGTTACATTTATTGTTGGTAATTATTAGGCATGAATAGGTTTAGTAAAACAATTATAACAGTATAGTCAAGTGGGTGGCAGTGTTCACACCGACAAAAACAAAGAAAATGGTGAACAATAGTTAGTTATCTTCATAGTTATAGTGTCTGGTGAGAACGGTGCTTTAGCTGCAGTATTTTTGTTGCTTGCTCAGGGTGGGTCTGTCGAGTCTCTCCTCTACATGTGAAGTGTCTTGCGACAACTTATTGTGATTTGACTCTTTAATTAAAACATTTTAAATTCTTCCTTAAAATGCAAAAAGAAAAATACATCAAATTTTAATCAATCGTCAATAATTCATCACTTGAGTATTTTCTAGGAGGAGATTCTAAACGCACACTTTTGGCTGCTCAATATGTGTGGAGTTGTCGTCTCAATATGTGTGGAGTTGTCGTCTCAATATGTGTGGAGTTGTCGTCTCAATATGTGTGGAGTTGTCGTCTCAATATGTGTGGAGTTGTCGTCGACTTATTATGGTAAATAATATGCATTCTACTCAGTGTGTGTCTCAGAAGAGGCCTGTGGACAGTTCAGAAACCTGACCTGCCCGTGACATCATCTAAGGCTTTGTTATTCCTAGAACTTTAGGCCAGTCAATCTAAGCTAAAAAAGGGCCTGACCCAAAAGAAATCCCAATAGTAATGGTTCAAGGTTTTTTATGATTCCTAGGGTCATCCAAAAACATATTAAAAGTTGTGAATTATATATTTAGTGGATCAAGGTAAATTCAGGGGGTTCAAGTTTGGGTCCATTCACTTACTATAGCCTACAGGAAAAAAAGACCCCCAAAAAGTCTTCTTTAAGTAGCATGTGTGGGGTCTAACTAGGGGTTTTTCATGATTCTGAATCCATTGCAAGCATTTGTTTTGCACAAAAAACATTCCTTGGGCTAAAAACGGACCCATAGAACTATGGTTTAGTGATGAGTCATCACTTTTCTGGGGTCAGCTCCGTTTTGTGGTGTCCGTTTTTAACCCGATGAATGTTATTTGTGCAAAACGAATGCTTGCAATGGATTCAGGACCATGAAAAACCCCTAGTTAGACCCCTCACATGCTACTTAAAGAAGATTTTTGGGGGATCCTTTTTTTCCTGTATAGTAAGTGAATGGACCCAAACTTGATCCAGGAAAAGATGAAGATGAAAAATGCTGCACTAGATCACTAACATAAAACAAATAAAAGAATACTAATTGAAAAGTATGCCTACATCAGTGAGGCAAACGTACAGAGTAAGCAAAAATAAGTTGTTGCGCAAAATGTATTTATTTCCAGCCCAGATAGAGGAAAACAGACAATCTTCAGCCAAAAAAATAAATTAATAAGTAAAAAATCTAACCCAATGTGAAGTGAGCGGTGGTCGTGCTTGCATAACATCTTCAGACTAGGATTTAAGTCTAGGATGTACAGGCTATGCTACACACACACGTTTTGCTATGGCAAAACGCTGAGGAAAAAGGCTACAGACATACGACATATGACATCACTAGACAAAAATGATGCTACGCACACACATTTTACTATGGCAAAACGCTGAGGAAAAAGGCTACGGACACACGCACAGCCACGTATAGGAGCGGTTTGCACCGCTCAAAAATAGCAGCAAGCTACCAATGCACGATACTATGAAGAAATTGTCTTTGTCTGGTGACCCCTTCATAACCTCAGTAAAACTATGCCTAAAACCTAACCCTAACTAAATTCGGACTAATGAGATGAAGGACTAATGAGATTTCGGACTTATGGGCAGTCCTCCCAGCAGTCAGCTCCTCGGTCTTATGCGGACGACGCATGTGTAACTGACCGAAACCTCACACCGTTTACAGTGGCAGCGTTTCTCTCCGACGGCGTGAACGCTGCGCTGGTGCGTCGTCAGCTGATCCATCGAGTTGAAACTCTCGCCGCAGCGGCTACAGCGGTAGGGTTTTTCCCCGCTGTGAGTACGCTGGTGTCTCTTCAGAGAGCCCAGCTGACGGAAGGTCTTTCCGCACCGCGTGCAATAGAAAGGTTTCTCCCCGGTATGGATGCGCCGGTGCGCCTTCAACGTGCCTGACTCGTTGAAGCTCTTGGGGCAGTGGTCGCATCGAAAGGGTTTTTCTCCTGTGTGGATGCGCAGGTGTGCCTTCAGGTTACCCGATTCGTTGAAGCCCTTGTCGCACGTCTTGCAGTTGAAAGGCTTTTCGCCCGTGTGAATGCGCCGGTGCGCCTTCAGATTGCGCGACTCGTTGAAGCTCTTGCCACACTGGCTACATCGGAATGGTTTTTCCCCCGTGTGGATGCGCAGGTGGGCCTTCAGGTTACCCAGCTTGGTGAAGCTCTTGCAACATTGTTTGCACAGGTAGGGTTTTTCTCCGGTGTGAGTGCGCCGGTGTACGTTCAGATCGCCCAGCTGACTGTAACTCTTGTCACATTGGTCACATCGGAATGGTCTCTCTCGCGTGTGGATACGCAGGTGTGCCTTCAGATTAGCCGACTTGCTGAAACTCTTGTCACATTGTTCGCAGGGGAAAGGCTCCTGCTGCGCTCCTGTGGTGCGGATACGCTCGCGTTGTTGATCACAGACGCGGCGGGGAGTCGGCCGACGTGTCTTTATTTCTCCGGGGCGAGATACGGTCCCCGTCAACCGCTGGAGACTGTAGGATATTGGTTGGTCAGTGACGGCGTCACCTCGTTCCTGGCTCGATACGGGGCTGGCGGTCGTCTGATTGGCGGCCGAGGAGGTTTGTCCATTCCTCATGGTTTGGCAGTCGATGTCGATTTGTGGCTGCTCTTCATGTGTTTATAGAGGAAGGGTTTTCGCTGACTTCTTTCCGAATGTCCCTTTGAAAGGTATAGCTCTGGTAGAGTACAATGAACATCCAGTGTCTCTTTCGATATTTGCACTCTGTGTAGTCCGGTTTTAAGCTAACCTCTCTAGGCACTCACGCCATTACTATGATGTCACTATGCCCAAATATAGAGTCCTTTGTGTGTGTACAAGCAATACATGTGTGTGAAATGTATTACCATACACCGGAAGTCTTCTATCCCTCCTGCAGTTTCACATTGGCTAAATCAACTGTCCAGTTACTCTGGACAAAATTCATTCTAATATTAAAAAATAAACAGCAGGACTTTTGGCACGTTTGGCAACCCCATATGGATTATTTTGCATCTATGCCTATGCCGGTATACAGTAAGTAGGTTTGTAGTAAACATAGCTATTTTATAGTTGAGCTGGTATGCACTATGGCAGGGGTCTTCAACGTTTTCAGGCCAAGGACCCCTTAGTTGAGCGAGAGATGAAGCAGGGACCCCTACAACCTTTACATAGATTCCATATACTAAAGTTTCATTGTTTGACAGCACAATCATCAGTGTATTTTGGATTCATGTTAATTTGTGTTTCCAGATATTTAACCACTTGAACCGTCAATACTTAATAAACTTGACCTTTCACTCTGTAATTAGTCGTCTCTTTTTCCCCTCTACGCCAACGCTCTTTGCCAAAAATAGCTGATCTGTAGATCTGCTATTTTTGACTAAAGTTCTCTAATAAGGACTCTAGGGTTCAAGTGGTTAATATAAAAAAAGAAGAAAAAAGTTTCTACCACACAAAGATTTGGAGGACCCCCTATAGTAACTCGGAGGACCCCCTAGGGGTCCCGGACCCCCTGTTGAAGAGCCTTGCACTATGGTATGGTACACCCCCCCCCCTCCTTTTCCCCTTCTTTTATGGTTATTTATTGTTGATATTGTTTTTCATTGCTTCTCTTTTTTAATTTTTCTTCTTTTGTTAATTTATGTTTGTTTTTTTGTTGTATGTTCTGTCATTGTATGTTCTGTCTTGTGTAAGTAATCCTTGTGGATTGTCTGTCAGCAGCTTGAGGTATACATGTTTGATTGTTTGCACTGAATAAAATTAAAAACAAAACACGCATGCACACACACACGCACGCACGCACGCCCCTCCCCTCCCCTCCCCTCCCCTCCCCTCCCCTCTCCTCTCCTCTCCTCTCCTCTCAGCCTTGATGTGGATGTGATCATTGGTGTGAGTGTCATCACCTGTGACGACCAGCTGAGCCCGGTTTGGTGACGAGCTCAAGAGTCTATAAAGGTGCCCTGCCAAGGTGTTTCTGCCATGTGGTCATCATTCTGTGCTGGAGTGTTGTGTGTGTCAGGCTCTTAGTTGGTTTTGATACTTTTCAAATATTTCTTAGTCTAGGACAAAGTGCATGATTGAGGCACATCAGCAGTAACATGTAGTGTCGTCAAGCAAGTCTTTGAAGCCCTCTAGAAATGTATGAAAGTGTTATCTGTGACAACACTTTCTGCAACACAAATCACAACAAAATGGCACATGAAAAGATAAAAACATAACAGATCTATAAGTGCAATCATATTTCCTATACAATTAATTCAGTGTCCCATGTGGTGGAATTCAAGGTTAAATCAGTAATTGGGAATTAAAGTGACAAACAAACTATATAAAAAAGAGAAAGAAAAGAAAAGGAAAAAAACAACATTGGCCAATTGTCATATAATAGGCCCGAAGTAATTTTGAAACTAGCAGATCTGCGAGCTCACAATGCCAACTTGTAGGCCTAGTTATATTTTCCCAATATTTAGCCAAACAAAGGTGCTTGTTGGGGTGGGGGGGTCCCCAGTTAAAATATGAGTATTTATGTCCACATCAAGGAGCCTATCATATAAAGTATCTTATGAAACAAAGTTGAATAACATAAGATGAACACAATGAACTGTGAACCCCCTGGAAGCCCCTAAAGGAATCTTTCACCCATGTTGAGAAGCACTGGGTTAGAGCACTGCAGGTCATTTAGTTCAATCTTACAGTAGGCATTACTACAGAAAATCACCAATCACTAATAAACCATTTTATTTAACCTTTTTATTTGCAGTAGGCTGCACAGTTCTTTTCAATCTGTCGTAATGGAAACTACTATTCTGTCTTGAGAGAAGGGGGAACTAACTAGACTAGAGTTTTACTAGACTAAACCAAACCAAACCTGGTTAAGAGTCGTCTTTCAAACCTCACTGGGAAAAGTGTTTGCTTTACTGTAACTGTCAACTTGCCAATTTACTCTAAGAGTTTTACAATTGTTAGGCTGTTGTACTTTATTCGGGTGTTTGCATTCAAAGGGACTAAATAGGACTACTTTTGCTAATTGACATTTAGAAAAAAAAATATGAAAATACAATTTATTCAATTAACCTATAGCACTTTCCATGCAGAACTAATTTTGCTCTGAAAAGAATATTGCACACTGACATTTAAAGTCTGCATGAATGAATACCAATCTCTGAATGAAGTGCTAAAATTCCATAAATAATAGTATATGATATGTATGAATGCAGATATAATAAAGATACAATATTTATCAGACAACCAACAAAGGTATCACAAAGGATTTATTTTTTTATTTTTTAGGAACCAGCAGTACCAGAGGTCCCAGTAGAATATAATTTAACATCAGCAGTAGCCTACGGTACTAGAGGTCCTGGTAAGAAAACCAGCAGTACTAGAGAGGTTCTGGTAGTAAATAAAACCATCAGTACTAGAGAGGTCCTGGTGGGATAGAAAAACAGCAAATCCCCCGTGCGTATATATGCTCATTAGAAGCAGTCACATCCGACGTGGGCATGGAGAGGTTGGTATGGCTGGGGCAGAAGAGAAGGAACCAGAAGGGGGAGTAAGTAGGTAGGTAGGATAAAGGGGAGGTGGAGGGAGGAAGAACATCGAAAATGAGTGAACAGTGAGATGGATTTTTTTACATTTAATTTTTAAGTCTCACATAAAGAAATGTGCCCTGGCCACGTTATGGGCTTGTTTTATATATAGACTATTTATACTGTATAAAAACTCTAGTCTCCAAATCTACGATGTAGTGTAGGTAAAGCTGCCAATTATGCTTGGAGTTTGAGAAAGTAGTCAAAATTAACTAACATCACAAGCTTAAGAGGCAGCTTCACCCACTCTAGATTGTAGCTTTAAGGGACTGAACAATACTGTTTAAAAATTATAGCATTTGCCAAAGGACTCCATCACCCACAAAGTGGTCAGGGTGGTCAAACTTAATGTCAGGATGAGCCACAACGATCCCTCCCACAACTCTAAAAAATGTCCCTGTCTCACTGTACACCCATTTTCTGGCCTTGTTAATTGCCCCTGGATTGGCAGCACCCCACTGGCGTCTCTGGGCGAGCTGGGAGTAGACAAGCTTCATGTGGGATTAACCGCTTGTGTAGGAGCAGCAAGTCCTTTTTCATTTTCATTGTGGCAAGCTCTATACTCTTCATCTTCCCGAGGTCGTTGGTCGTTGCTTCCACAATGAATAAGAAGGACATCCGGGGCTGTTCTTCCTCCCAGGGATTGGTAGAAGAAGTCGAGGAATTGGGTCCATCTCAGTCCACCCCAGCCAAACCATCAGATGTGGGCATCCAGTCCTAGATTTGTTCCCATGATCTTCCTGGCGCTCTCCTTCCCACGTTGGATGTAACTGCTTCCAATAAGCCATATCCTCTCCTTCCCACGTTGGATGTAACTGCTTCCAATAAGCCAGATCCTTTTGCCTGTGGATTACAAATGAACACTTTAACATCCCCCTATTCATTCTTTTTATTTACATTGTATTATTATTATTATTATTATTATTATTATTATTATTGTCTCCTGATTTGTTTTATCTGTATTTATTTATTGATTCATATAGATTAGTCCATGCAGTCCAGTCTAGCAATAATAACTCATCATTACACTACCATGTTGTGTCAGGCGGTGGCAGTAGCCTATGCCAATAGATATGGAAGAATAGGCAGCCTAAATGTACACTTTTTGATGGACTATAAAAATGTTAGAAGTGTTTTCATTCTGGGAATAATAGGCACATTCTGAAACAAATAAATAAAAATAGGCAAACGTCAGGTGAACATAGCAGATCTAGTGCAAGCCTTCCATTTTTGCTATTTAACAACAGCAAAAGGATAGCTAAGTATCAAGTGTTTAGTGAAATATATCCGATGGCTTTTCCTTAATGCAGTTTTACCTGATCAAATATTTTAGATAAAGTGTTAATTTTGGACTGGATAAAGGCCAATTCCCAACTTTAGAAGCAGGGAGCGACTGATTGTAGGATGGGGGGGATGGGGGGTTTAAAAGGCAATCAATTGTTGAGAACAAGACTCTGGCTTTATTTTTGTTCTCGTTAATAATTCCTGAGAAGTAAGCCTGTCTAGCCAGCCGCATGCCTTTGTTATAGGTGGCTGTTGCCATCTTAAAGATCTCTAGATGGACAGTGATTTTGTTCTTTCTCCAAGCTCGCTCAGCTCTGTGGCAATTAAGAGAGCACATTTCATCATTTATCCAGGGAGTGGCTTTGGAGTCATGTTTCTTTTTAGTTTTCATTGGGGCCACAATGTCAAGTACAGACTCAAAATGTATATTAAGATGTTGAACCATATCGTTCACTGCGATGGAGAGACCAACCAGAGCACCTACACTGAGCATAGGCTGGTGTTCTCAAAGGCAGGCCACTGTCAAGACGACTGGGCTTTGTGGCAATGAAGATAACAAAGGACGCACACGGTGATGAGGAAGGCCACCCTATGGCCATGTCCATTGCTGCGGGTGTGATTTAGGGCTGGTTGTCCAGCACCAGTCTGAAAATTCTAGAGAAGAGAAAACACAGCCTCGTCAGAGAGGGTGATCAAAAAGGAACTGCAGTAATGACATCAAAAGTGATAGTTTGCCTATTTTTTAAACAAAGCTGGATAATAAGATTTTCTGGATTATACATGTCCTTTGAAGGATATTTTAAAATAGAAATAATCCGCATTTCAGGGTAGAATTCACCACTGTCAAGTTGTTTATAAATGCAGATATCATGCTCTTTAGTATTTAGGTCTTGAGCTGAAAAGGTTTGTCCTGGAGCAATGTTTTGATAAAAGGAATTAAAATTTCTGCTCATTCCTTGCGTGTGCTATAGAGTGCATGGTTCAAACAACATAAATTCCAAAATGTTAAAATGTAATGCCTCCATATTACTGTTTTTCAAGAGGGTGGTCCATCATTCAATGAATGACATTTCACCCCTCATGCAATGTAGCTAATGTAGCTTGTAGCCTATCTGCCATTGGCCTGCAACAAAGGCTTCAAACCTTTCCAGCTGCCATTGGTAGGTCGATGTGGAGAACTGCATGACAGTCGGGATGGGAGGCTCATGATCCTCAGAGCTCCTGTATCCTATATTCTTCTTTGTAAGGCTACTGACTCTTGAACAAAGTTTTGCATTGGAGGTTTGCCTACTTTAGAAGCCATGAAGGGAGCTGACAGGCCCTTCTTGATGTAATATTGACATATTATGTGGTCTACCTGCACACCCTTGGTGATCTACTGCTAGATCACGATCTACCTTTTGGGCACCCCTGCTGTAGACACTATCACGCCTGCAGTCTGCCAAGCATATATTCCATTGTTCTCTCTCTCACTCTGCCACAACAAGTCGTGCTATTTAAACAGTGACTTAATTGACGTCATGGTGTGCAGTGTGTGTGTTCATGTGTGCACACATGGACGCGCATTGGGAAACAACCGAGGAGGCGCGATCATGTGGTCACATCAACATGTACTTTTGGGCATAAAAGCAGCTCCGAGCACGTATGAACGCATTGCGCCCCAGCAATGCGTAACCCTAACCCTAACCACCCCTTATTTTATTTATGATAACTCCCCCTGCGTTAAATATGCGAGCGACGCAAAAACATAACGTTTAGCGCGCTGATTACATTCAGCTTGCATTTCTTAATAGCAATTACGCGCATGATGGGTGTCGCTATGCCATTTTCACGCTTAGGGCGAGTTTGAAAATTGGGCCCATAATGTATGTCCTCCTTTGTTCTCAATGTGGTGTCCATTTCCTCTGGTATTGGTATTTGATTTTTTCACACAACGGTGACTTTTCGGGGACGTCCTGCAGGGGCAGTGCCATTTACCAGCAACAGAATCGAATATGACCAATGTGCGGCCAAATCTGCACCAATTAAATATTTTGGAATAGCCTTCTTCATTTAAATTTATTGAATATCAAATTTGTTTTTGTTCTGCCAAATCGTATATATATATATATTTTTTTTAAATAATTTTTTTGCATTCGGTTCGCCAATGTTTAGTCATTAAAGTTTGCTGTTTCATTTGATCTAGTGTGTCATGTTGCAGGCTTTGTTGGTGTCTAAATGGCAGCGGTGCCCTCTGCAAATGGATACATTCAAAGCCTTTGTTCAACGCTTCTCTCTGGAGCACTAGACTGGCCGGTTGGTTGGTGATCGCAGGAAGGTTATCTCTCCGTTGGATCGACTCTGCAACTCGGTGAAGAATTCAGAATGAAGTTGCACTGCCAACAGTGAATATTAATAACTCTCACTCCCAGCATATGATGCTGGCCGGTTGGTTGGTGATCGCAGGAAGGTTACCTCTCCGTTGGATCGACTCTGCAACTCTGTGAAGAATTCAGAATGAAGTTGCACTGCCAACAGTGAATATTAATAACTCTAGGTATTCAATGTTGGTGTGCCGCTCCCAGCATATGATGTTGTGTTGTGAGCTTGTAGATTTGCTGTTTGTCAGTTCAGCAAAAGCTAGGGTATGGCAAAGATGGGAGTCCTCATGAGAAGAATTTTGTCAGTTTTTTTTTCTTTCGGTTTTGTGGGCTGGATATGGCACAGCCTGGAACGGTTGTTCAAGTGAAGCTAAACTTAGCATGTTAGTAAATGTGCCACAATTAACAATAATGTATTGCACCTTTGCAGCTGACCTGCGGAACTTGGGAATATACCATTTTATCAAGATGGGGAGAATACAAGTGTGGAGAATATATTCATAACCATTTTGTTAAATGTTGCATTTGTAGTTATTTTACTGTAATTTAACAACATAATAACCAGCACAGATAGACAAAGACATTCATGGATTTATATTTAAAAGTAACTTTTATTTTCACCCCTGGACCCAGGGTATGGCAACTGCATACCCCTGCCATACCCAATTGACGCCCTTGCACTGCTGTACATAGCAACAAGAACCCCAAAAGAGGCTCCCCTCCTAAATGGGTTAAAGATGGAGTCACTGTCCTGGACTGTTCATGGATTGGCAAAAAAAACATGTGACCTAATCATGGCATGGTTCCCACGGGGACCTTGGATGGCATGTGGCCAGTCCATGATGTCATTCACCTATGACGTCAGGACTGTGACATCGCTACCATGACATCAGTCATCTCCATATTTGGGCAAAGCTCCAAACCTTGACGTGGGTTCCAGAGTGCTATGTCGGTTATTTGGAATGGTCTTGAAACAAGGCAGGCTACACTGAATATGTTCAGTCGTTTTTGTAACCGCAGCATACAGAGATGTGTGCCATTTGGACGGCTGGGGACCACGGTCTCTGCTGCGGCAGGAGACGAACCTCTGAAGAAATATTTAACGACACTAACTGAACAAGGAGGTGAATACAAGTCGTTTGATGCTGTCCAGACAGAGAGACTAGAGCAGGCTGAGAGGTCTGTGCTCATCAGCTGTCCCAACAAGAACAACAACGAAAAGAAAATCCTCAAATATTTATCGAGATACGGGGATATTGTCAAGTGCTTCTTTTATGAAAACTATGGCATATATGCGGTAGTGGAGTACACAAACAAGGGAAGCATCGCCTCATTACGTGAAGGGACTGCTGTCCCCAGTGTCAACCACGAGTCTATGGTGCCGTTCAAATCCAGGCTGCTGTCCCTGAGGAGTTTCGGCCCCGCGGACCCACCAAACAGCAAGGCAGGGGGGGTACAGTGCCAACCACAGACCACCATCCCTGTCAGCCTGCTCGTACAGAAACTGTCTGCAGAGGACAGTATGGACCAACAGATCACCGCACTGAGAGAAGCCTACCAGTTGACCGAGGAGAACACGCGCCTGCGCTTCCTGGTCTGCTCCCTGCTCAAAGACATTGCCGCCGCATATTTCCCAGAATGCACCATCAGGCCCTTTGGGTCATCTGTGAATGGCCTGGGCAAACTGGGCTGTGACCTGGACATGTGCCTGGATCTGGACGGCATCAGTGGAAGCAACTTGAAGTTGCCTAAAGCGGGTTTTTCCCTGGAGTACCAGATGAAGCAGGCCAACTCGGAGCGTGCCGTCACCCAGAACATCCTGTCCGTCGTCGGGGACTGTGTGAACCATTTCGGGGCCGGCTGTGTCGGGGTGATGAAGATCCTGAACGCCCGTTGTCCACTGGTGCGCTTCGCCCACCAGCCCTCGGGCTTCCAGTGTGACCTTACAGCCAACAATAGGGTGGCGATGAAGAGCACAGAGCTGCTGTACCTGTATGGAGAGCTGGACCAGCGGGTGCGCAGCCTGGTGTTTGCCGTGCGCTGCTGGGCCAGGGTCCACGGCATCACCAGCAGCATCCCGGGAGCCTGGATCACCAACTTCTCCCTCACCGTCATGGCGCTGTTCTACCTGCAGCGCAGGAGCACGGCCCTGATCCCCACCCTGGACCTCCTCCGAGATCTAGCAGGTCCCGAGGACAGGTGCGCAATCGAGGGGAACGACTGCACGTTTGTCAGCGACTTCACGCAGGTCTGCCGCCAGGGCAACATGGAAACGTTGGAGCAACTGCTGTGTGACTTCTTCGAGTTCTACGGCACCTTTGATTTCAACCGAACGTCCATTAACATCAGAAAGGGTACTGAGCAGAACAAGCCAGGGGACGCCCCTCTGCACATCCAGAACCCCTTCGAGCCCTCGCTCAACGTCAGTAAGAACGTTAACGCCACGCAGCTCGGACGCTTCGTGACGCTATGCCAGGAGAGCTCCTGGCTGCTCCAGCAGCCGCGAAACAGGGTGCCAGACGCCGTTAATAAGGCCTCGCCGTGGGGACTGGCCGCCCTTCTTATTCCATCCAAGGAGGCAGCGAAAGGGATCAAAGGTCGCAAAACCAGGAAGAGGGATCCAGCGGCCAGCGAGAGAATCAAGAGCATTCTGGACTCCCTGAAGGAAAAGAGTTAACCGGAGTTTTCTGTCCTTTTTTGGAGATTTGAGAAAAAGATAAAAAAAAACTGTCACTTCCGTTCTGCACTGGTCACAGCTAATGCACGTGTGATTTTGACTGGACTGCCGTTTCAAGATTCCAACACCAGAGGGAGCCTCAGAGGTCTTTATGGCTCCAGGCATAAGGAAGGCATTTCCATATTACTGTATGTAGAACATAGGCCACATTCTAAGCCCTAATGACGAGACTCTTTGGAAAGAAAATTGAAGGCAGTTCTAATCGAGTGCTCTTTGCAGATCAAAGACGACTCCAATCTGTGTCCGCATTTTGCAAATATGTGTACTGTACACATAACCGATAACTTATACTGTTTCAGATTCAGATTCAGATTCAGATTACTTTATTAACCATTGTGTAATACACATAGGAATTTGCTTTGGCATACTACATTTTTGCATTCAAATCATTTTTTCACATATAACATAAAAAACAAAAAATAGACAAACACCAAACAACACCGACAGAACGCAACACGTAGTCACCGTAGTGACTGTAGTACAAAATGTATAGCAATGTCTGATGTCTATTAAATGCATCTCAGTTGCGTGTCATGTTTATCTGCCTTCATTTATGTTTTGTCTCTCCTGAAAACATTAGAGTTAGGAAATTATGCTATGAGGCTAATGAATGTAGATTTAGACCGGAAATCAATGCAGAACAGATTGGGTTAAAATCCCTCCCCTATTATGGAGAAGATGGCGTCATAGAGCAGGTCCTGTGTCACGTATCGTTACATCAGGCCACCGGTTCTGCAAAGTTAAAGTCGAGTGAGGCTGAACCGAGTTCATAATCCCAGATGGCCGTGGGAGGTCAGCCGAACAACGCCAACCCTCACGTGTTCCGGCGGTCTGACGAGAGGCCCGCGACGGCGTCCGGCGAAGACGAGGGCGTGCGCGACCCCATCGACGCCAGGGAGATCTTCGACCTGATCCGCTCCATCGCCGACCCGGAGCACCCGGAGCTGTCTCTGGAGGAGCTGGGCGTGGTGGAGCAGTCCGGGGTGCGGGTGGACGACGCGGGCGGCGCGGTGGAGGTGGGCTTCACGCCCACCGTGCCCCACTGCAGCATGGCCACGCTCATCGGCCTGTCGGTGGCCGTCCGCCTGCGGCGCTCCCTGCCCGACCGCTTCAAGGTGGACGTCCGCGTGGCCCCGGGGACCCACGACACGGAGGAGGACCTGAACAAGCAGCTGGCCGACAAGGAGAGAGTGGCGGCGGCCCTGGAGAACTCTCACATCCTGGAGGTGGTCAACCAATGTCTGGCCGACAAGCATTGGGGATCCACCAATCACACTGTAGCCCAACCCATTTAGGCCTAGAATTATTTAATGCTTTAGCTATTGAACAATAGCAGATATACAAGCTCGCATCCGAGCTTGTAGATCTGCTATTTTTTGAAAAAGTTGTGAAAGTGTGTGCAAATCTTTAAACATATGTATTTTTAAAGCAAACGTTTGTATCTCAAATTTAGCTTCTGGGGGGTCCCTGGAACTAAATATTTGGAGATGGGGGTCCGTGGCCAAATACATGTCATTTTGGGGGTCCTTCACATGAAAAAGTTTGAGAACCACTGACATAGTAGTCTCTCAAGAACAGACTAACTGAGCTCCAGTTAAGTGAAAAGGACCTTTTCTTTGACGATGGCTGGCCAGATTGCTGACATAGAAACATAGGTTTTTCAAAAAACCTTAGAAGGATTCATAAGACACTTATAGAATCGGGTCAAAATTCAAATTTTCACGATTTTTCTAAAATAGCAGATCTACAAGCTCGCAGCTATAGCTGCTATTTTTCAATAGTTAAAGCATAAAATAATAATACACTATAATGTGTACCCGTTCTAAATGGGTTAAGGAGGATTAGCCTACCACTCATGTTCAACGTTGAGCCATGTCATAATATACCTTAGAGCTGTTGTGTGGAAATAAGAAAAAGGTCCCCCTTCCCCCCTTCTGTGTTGCCTAGAACTGGAATTGATTGTTGGGGTCATGTGATCAGTGACATAGGGAAGGTGTACTCTTTGGCTCCGCCCTCTAGGCTGCCTCATCCACTAGCAAGCCATGTAGAGCTCTTCACGGGTCCAAAGAAATGGATCCAAAATCAAAATTCCGATTCCGACCTGTTCCGAAAATATTAATCAAATTACAAAACCAAACCCGAGTGGCCCCGTAACGGTCTTGTCCGATTCCGCCCCGTTTCCGACTTTCACTCTTTTTTTTAAGGACCCGTACCCTAATTGCACCACTGAAAATTGTCCCGAATTCCGATTATTTCCATGATTCCGAGACCCGACCCAGACGACACCCCTTCAAACAGGCGCATAAGGAAATCGGCTACAACAGGGCCAGGCTAAATAAATAAATAAGCGCAGCGGCTAATATGCGTACCAGCAAAAGGTTTTCTTTGTAAATATATTTGGAATAAATGAAACAACGGACTTGTTTGACAAATTAATATTTCATGATTATAGAGACAAGTCTCGCAGCTGAATCCTCAGCGTACATTTTACATTAACCAAATGGACCATTTATTTATTAGGCTACACTACACACAATCTGAGTTACATGCTGAGGATTTCACCACACAAAACTGCAAGTTCACAAAAAAAAAAAATCTATGAAGTACTGCTAAGTTCTAAAGGTGTAGACAGCAGACTTACAGAGAAAGGATTTCCAAGGCACTCCGTCGTTGGTGAAAAAATATAATTTATTTTCTGAGCAAGGCAAAACAAATTGGCCTTCATTAGTGCAAAGTCTGCAAACTTGAGTGAGAGCATATTTTATGCAATTGCTTTCATTGAATAATTAAACGAAAGGAGGTTAAAGCTACTGGAAAAAACTCTCCACGAAAATATTCCGTGGTTCTCACATTGTGGTTTATCGCATTGTCTGCGATAAACAAATTAACATTTTAAATGGCATGCTTTTAAGCACATATCCAACAGGCCAACCCAAGGCAATACAACTTTAGGTCAGTTATAAGTCACTTAGTGCACATTAACAGTAAGGTTAGTTAAAATAAAATATAGCCTCAACGAATAGAACTAAGAAAAAAATATATTAAAGAGAGGCTAAAGCATGTGCACTCTGCACCACTCCTCAAAGTATATCCTGCCCTACATCTACATAAATTACACAATATAGGCAACAAAAACCTATAACTAAAAATGAAAAACACATTCACATATTGCAGTTAAGGAACATCATGGCATTCACACTTGTAGTGCTGAGACAGATTCGGCGATTCTCCAGGGTGCGACCAGTGCTGCTAAAGGCAGATTCACAACTCACTCTAGATGCTGGCATGAAGAGGATATTTCTTGGCAATCGTGCCATGGTTGAACGAGGGGGATTGTCTCAAAATCTTCCAGATTTCAGCAACACGTTTCATTATGATAACTCTTCCTCAGGCAGCACAATGCTGCCCTGGGAAAATAGCTGTTTGAAGGCATTAAAACTAAGTTTGCATTATACTGGACAGTGGCCTCCCTTCTCTGTGTTTGTCTCCTTGAGAACCCTATGACTCTCCACTTTTTAGTGGCGCTATTTAGGCTATGTGGCAACATTAAAATGACACAGATGCTTTCACGGATTGAAAGGGTTAAACTCTCTTTTTTATTTCCTTTATTTATCCAGGGACGGATGCTGCCCTTATTACAGCTTGAAAACAAGTACAGCTATATGATGCAATACACTGTACATATAATGAAAAATCAAACCTCGGTTCGAAGTGAAGCGGTGAATTTGTATTCTATGTGTTCTAGATCTATACATTCTGTGATCTATACTTTCTATGTGCTTTAGTTCTAGTTCTGAATGTAGCATCTTTACTGAGACCTGGAAGTAAAGTTTTCCAGATTACAATCTACAATGGATGGTGTTGGATTTTCTCATCCATTTTCCATTCTTAACATAGACACAAAGTACACAAGGCAAACACATTTCTACTTTGAGAGATGTTCTCCATACATACCAAGTGCATCAAGGCCAAGACTTTTTCTCTCCAACGATTCAACAAAGAAACGGGAGTCGAGTATAGCCTTCATCAAGAGTGTCAGGAACTCCCTCATTGGTCCCCCCGTGTCCACAGCAGTGTCCGAGACCAGCGCTGTCGACAAAGATTATGTCCAGCTTGAATTTGGGGTCGAATCTCTGTCTTTTGAAGGCTCTAAAGGCACTGTTCAAAACATCGCTGCGCACCACATTGATGCAGTTTGCAGGTGGTGGTAGTGATTGAAACTCGACTGCAGACGCTAGTTCTCGCAGGATCATATCTCTGCCAGGCCCGTCATAAGGAGTCAAGATGGTGTAAGAAGGTTCAGCTGTAGATGAGAGAGTCACTTGGGGAGGTAATGGAGCAGAAGGCGGCGATGGAGAGACTGACTCAGGAGATGGATTCGCTGGGGCTGTAGATGAGGGAGTCACTTGTGTAGTTAATGGAGCAGAAGGCAGCGATGGAGAGACTGACTCAGGAGATTGAGTCGCTGGGGCAGAATACATGTCACCAGTTGGTGAATCCTGAAATGACAAAGATCAACCAACATCTCAGATGTTGCTGCTGACTAACAAAGTTAACATTCTGGACAGTGTTTGACGGAGAGCTACAGAAAACATTTTCCAAACCATATTCAATGCAATAGCACTGTATAAACAAATGTCTCTCAAGTAGGGATGGTCCAATCAGGTTTTTTGGAACCGATCACCGAGCACCGATCACAAAAGTTTGATCACCCGATACCGATCAATCACCGATCCGATCAAGTTATTATTTATATATTATTTATATTTTCTAAATGTTTAATGTCCATTTGCACTCTGCAATGGTCTCATAAGACGGCCCGCCCACGAAGCAGTAGACGCCCTCCTGCAAGAAGGCGCCGCAGCCCTGCTCCTCTGCCATCCGCCTGACCAGGTGCTTCCAAGGAGTGGCTTTTTGTGTCCCGTGCGTTCAGAATCGAGGATTGGTCAAGCTTCACATGACAATTTGGCCCTCCAGATAAAATCATTCATTCATTCAGAATTCATAAAAATATAGAACCAAAGCACATAGAAAGTATAGATCTAGAACACAGAATGTATAGATCTAGAACACAGATTTCATAGCTCTAGAACACATAGAATACAAATTCACCGCTTCACTTCGAACCGAGGTTTGATTTTTATTTTATTTTTACAACTGGGGGTCCTTGAAAAAAAAACGTTTTAGAACCACTGAGTTGAGATATCTATAGTTGACCTCTGACCTTTGTGCTGGAACAAAGTGTTGTCTAGCAGTGGTTCTCAAACCTGAATGTCAAAGATGAAAATGATATGTATTAGACCCCCATCTGAAAATAGTTTGTGACAGGGAACCCCATATACAAGATTTGTGTTGTTAAAATATTACAAAAAATAGTCCCCATTTTTACTTTTGTTTATTTATTTGTTTTGCGAGCGGTGGTAAACCGCTCCATAGAGTGGCTGTGCGTGTGTCTGTAGCCACTTTTCCTCAGCGTTTTGCCATAGCAATGTGTTTTCCTCAGCATTTTGCCATAGCGATATGTGTGTGTGTAGCCATATTACATCACATTACATCACCAGTTACATCCTAGACCTATCTGTAGCCACTTTTCCTCCGCGTTTTGCCATGTTTTGCCGTGTGTGTAGCCATATTACATCACCAATTACATCCTAGACCTATATCCTAGTCTTTTTCCTCAGCGTTTTGCCATAGCAATATGTGTGTGTGTGTAGCCATATTACATCACCAATTACGTTATGCATGCACAACCACCGCTCACTTCACATTGGGTGTTATTTTTATTTTTTTAATATAGAACATCCCACAAGGGGATCGACCCCCTGGAACCCCCCTCAAGGACCCCTGGGGGTTCACAGACCACACTTTGAGAACCACTGGTATAGAGTTGTGTCGCAGCTGGCTCTGTGACAGACTTAAGACATGTGACCACAAAGCGGAAAAAAAAGAAAACCTGATGTTCGCGTGTGTAGCTTAGCGTAGCTGAGATGCAGGAAATGCGTGGGCGCAATGATCTTACATCCTGTACTGTTTGATGTGCAATTGTTTTAAAATGTTTAGGGTGTGCATGTGTAAGATTATAATGTTTTAGGGTGTGCATGTTTAAGATTATAATGTTTTAGGGTGTGCATGTTTAAGATTATAATGTTTTAGGGTGTGCATGTTTAAGATTATAATGTTTTAGGGTGTGCATGTTTAAGATTATAATGTTTTAGGGTGTGCATGTGTAAGATTATAATGTTTTAGGGTGTGCATGTTTAAGATTATAATGTTTTAGGGTGTGCATGTTTAAGATTATAGAGAGGAGATTATAGGATTATCCTCATGCGTGATGCAACCGGATTTGATCATCTGTCAGTTTATTAAAATTGTAAAACTATTGGGTTCTGCAGAGTCTAGAGAACAAAATGGTTTTAACATTTTTAAGATTTCCTAGACACCACTGATTACATGTGTGGAGTAGTGAGATTTGCATGCATTTATTCTTTAATAATCAAAGTCTTACAGACATCTCTGACTTCTTTAGGGTTACATATTAAACTCATTTGTAGCCGATCCAGAGTATACTCGTGAAAAATACTCAAGTATTTAGAGTGCCGATCCCGAGTATACTCGCGTAAAATACTGTATATAGAGTAACGCCGGTTCTCCCACCCTATAGTCCGTTGGAACGTCCTGGCACGATCGGCCTCGCCGATTCATCATCATCACGGATCCACGTGCACAAAATAGTAATCCCATAACATGGAGGCCGACGGTGGATCTCATCTTTGTCCATTTTCTCCAAACAACACTTTTAAAGCCAAGGATGGCATTAGATTCTCGCTACAATAACATAATAACAAATGCATCGATCGGCCATTTTAGGAACGGCATGGGGTGACGATGGCTTCGGTTGAATGACGTCATGACGTCAACCCGGAAGTGTTTACGCAATGGACTTCTGGCCTTCAAAATAAGATACTGGCCGCGTATGGAGCCCTGCGAGAGGCACGCTGGACATTTAACCCGTTCATGTCTGGAGCACTAAATGGGTTAATGCAGCTACAACACACGCACACATGCACGCACGCACGCACGCACGCACGCACACTCACACACACACACACACACACACACACACACACACACACACACACACACACACACACACACACACACTATTTCTATGAATCCACCAGTAGGCTACAGAGTAAAACCACAACACTCATCACCACAAACACAACTCCTGTTTTGTCATCTTGCAAAAAATAGACCACTGGTTCTGAAACATTTTCATGTCAAGGACCCCAAAGTTAATTTGTATTTGGCCCACAGACCCCCATCTGAAATGAAATGTTACACCAGGGACCCCCATCTGAAATGATGTTGTACCAGGGACCCCCATCTGAAAATAAGTTGTACCAGGGACCCCCATCTGAAAAGATGTTGTACCAGGGACCCCCATCTGAAAAGATGTTGTACCAGGGACCCCCATCTGAAAATAAGTTGTACCAGGGACCCCCATCTGAAAATAAGTTGTACCAGGGACCCCTATCCGAAATGATGTTGCACCAGGGACCCCCATGTTGTACCAGGGACCCCTTTCTTTTGGCTGTGAAAAGTGTGCCCTAGCAGAAAAAAAGGTTGAGAAACACTGGTCTAGAGCAGTGGTTCTCACACTTTTCAGTTTTTACTCCAGAATGGTATGTATTTTATAATAAATAACAGTATTGCATTAATTCTTATTGCAGAAAATTCCTCTTCAAACCATAATTCAACACTGGAAAATAACATTACAAAAATAGAAAACGTTTCTTAATAATGAAAACTAACTTTTAATAATAAATGTCAGTGGCGAGGGACCCCCGGGGACCGATAAAGCACCCCGAGTGGAAAAAGTACTGACAGCGGTATTCCGATGATAGACAAGCCGGTGGGCCATCATGTGATGTCTCTCTGCTTTGTCAGCCGGTGTCACTGGACTGGCACAAGGATTGGCCCCTCTCCACCATAGACAAAGGTAGACGCCCAATTGGCTCTGGGGCATATCACACATCCCGGAAAAGTCGCGCTGTGATTGGCCAATAATCACTTTGCCTGACAGCAATCCCTTAGTTTTTCCCAGACGTTCGGCCTCAGGTATCTATGCTTTGTGTTTTATATCTATGCTCTTCACTTAGTGGCCGCCCAGCCCCAAAATTACTGTAACTATCATAAAACATTGGCAAAAATAATTTGGTTTAAACAAGAAAAAGAAGATAAACACGGGTCCACTGTCACACCAGTCCACCCCTGCTGATGGACATACAGTTATTTCCAGCTCTAAATGTGTCAACTGAAATATAAACTCAAACTAGAGCGGTGCCCGTTGGGCACTGGCCTACTGGGGAACCAAGTGGAAAATGAATGCCCAACCAGTTATGCAATACCCGTTGTAACTGTCTGTGTCCCTTTCACACCCATGTATGGAGATCGCTGTATCTGTCTGCCTGTGACCATTTTATGGTTCCGTGTCAGGTATGCCCAAATATGGGCAGTCTAGACCACGCCAACGAGCATATCAGACAGACATCAGACAGACAGACAGACAGACAGACAGACAGACAGACAGACAGACATTTGGTGGATTATTAATTAGATGTGCATCATGTCTAATTATGCATCTAAGCAATAGTTTATATAACAGATTTATTATTTTATTTTATTATGCTATGCTTGGGCACATAAATATCTTATCTGAGGTTTGGCACTACTATTTAGCATTAATAATAAGGCATTCTAATAAACAGCTACGCATGGTTTGCTGTTAATTTAACGTGTGTATTTACCCATAAGAATAAGACGTGTGCGTAACCAAGCTTAGTGAATACGAACACGTCTGCTGGAGTCACAAGCATTGTTTAGTAAACCACATGGCAGCTGCAGGCACCCTGAGAGACTTTAGACATGTTTGTGAAAGAAAACTGTTGTACGAGTGCATAGCAGAGCTGAGGTGCATGGAAATGTGGGGGCACAATAATCTTATGTCCTGTAGCATTTGATGTGCAATCATTTTAAAATGTTGAAGTGTGTGCATGAATAGTATCATCATGTGTCTGATGCAACCTTATTTGATCATTTGTTGGGCTCAAATTACAGTTTCTTGAAACTACTGGGTTCTGTAGAGAATGCAATTGTTATTCTTTTTTTAATTTCCAGAGTCCAGACACGACTGATTACATGTTTGGAGGAGTGAAATCCACTGCATTTAATTATGTGTAACTTATTGTTTTGTTTCATCATGGTCTTACATACGTCTCAGGCTTCTTTAGGGGTAAATTGTATAAGTGCAGCTGCAGCAATGTTTCCTGTCCCATCAATCTTGTGGTCAGATATTCAGCGCGTTGCGCCTCTTGTTAGTTTCACACCACTGCCAGTAAGAACGCTGCGTAGGTACTGAGAAAAACCACATGCCAAAACTAAAGGGCTATAAGACAGAGGGTCTTGTTCAGTGAAGGCTGCAGTCTGGATAACAGCACCACAACATGCAGTTGTCCTGTTAGTTGTCCTACACACGACCATGGAGACGAAATGGATTCTATTGTACTTGCTGTGGAGCTCAGGTACAGTAGCACTTTGTTTTAATGACACCTGTTGGGTCTGTTTGACCAGTGGTGGAAAGTAACTAAGTACTGTAGTTAAGTAAACATTTGAGGTACTTTTACTGTACTAGAGTATTTCACTGGAGTTGTGAGCTTGTAGATCTTTCAGATTTTACAATTGAAAATGTGTGAGACGGGACATTCTGCATAATGAATACTTTCTACTTTTGGTACATTTTCATACAAATACTGTTATACTTTAACTCAAGTAAATTGTGATTTCCGGATTATTAATATGACTTTTATATGAGTATTTCTATGCTGCAGTATTGATACTTTTACTTAAAGTAAACATTTTGACTACTGTTCTACCACTGTGTTTGACAAGAATAAGGCATTGCAGTGTGCAGGCAGTGTCTCTCTCCACCGGCATAACCTTTGTGTTCTTTATTGACTCCAAGACCCACTAGTGTTGTTAGGTGCCGGCTACATGAAGCTGGATATTTCTGAATCTAGACATTTTTTTGGTGCTGTTGGGGCTTGCAGCCACACAAAGCTGGATATTTCGGCCGCAAAGCTGGATATTTTTTAAACCGGATAAATAAGTGGAGAGATTGAAACATATCCGATTCACTGGATCCGTGTAGGCAGGGAACCCGGATATCTCTGAAGACTTTACTGTGTGTGTGCTTGTTAGACCTAGATATCTTTGTCGTGTGGACCTAGATATGGATGTGTGGATATCTGAAAAACCGGGATATATGAAATATCCAGCTCCGTGTGGACCTAGATATGTTTCTATGTAGATATCTGAAAAAACAGGATATATGAAAAATCCAGCTCTGTGTAGCCATGGCCTAACCTGAGATGTGATGCAGAGTTCTGGCACAAAATATCTCTGGTGAAACTTGGTGTAAAGCTACAGACTCATGTTAAACTGGTTCTCTTATCAGCATGGCTGTTAAACATAGGATAAAGGACTACCTGACCAGTGCTGCTCATGTCCTGCATTTGTCCTGTTTATTGGATATTATTTATATTATATTTTTATGTGTAACTTTGTGTGCTGCTGTTTTGACCAGGAATCCCTTAAATGCAAAAGAGATTTTTAATCGCAATGGTAAAAATAATTCCTGGTAAAGTAAAGGTGAAATAAAAAACAAATGTAAGAATAAAAAAGGTGCTGCTCTCTACAGAGAGAACAATCACACCACAAAGAGCATCAATTGAGTACCTGAGATGAGTCTAAGACCATATTTTAAAGTTTTGAATATAGATATTTATTTGATTTACCAGACTGTAAACCACAAACTAGATGTTTTTAATCTGTTAAATTCTTAATGCACACCACCCCTCATTGTGTTGAATTAGATTTGTTTTACTTAAATCATATATATATATATATATATATATATATATATATATATATATATATATATATATATATATATATATATATATATTAGGGAGCAACTAACATTAAAACAGACAATTGAACAAAATGAGGGGGGAGTGCATTAACAATTTAACAGGTTTGTGGTTTACAGTCCGGTAAATCAATATATATATATATATATGGACTTTTTCATCTCAGGTACTCAATTCACCTTTACTCCTACCTGCTCTCAACAGCTTGTTCTCCTCTTTATCCAGAGAAAAGTAACCTGGAATATATTCACCAGGACAAAGTTTTTAATTTGCTAAGATGAGAAAAATGAAATTGTATCCACAAGTTTCCCCGGGGGTTTACTGGAGACTATCAGGACCAAACTTCCGGGTTTAACAGCAGACATACAAGCTCACGTCGCGTCGCGTCGCAGATGCAACCCGTTGTGAGCTTGTAAATCGGCGGCGGAACCTCGGTGCAGACGTTTGCGCAATGCACTATGGGGCGTTGGAAACTCGTGGATAGAACTTTTTTTTCAGAGCACTGCCTTGTAGCTATGACTGTCGCTCTGAGAATGGGTATATACCGGTAGGCTTGGTTGTGGATTTGTGAAAGATTCTGAACGTGTCATGATTTGTGGTTAGAAATATGTCAGAATCGGGCTGATTACTGTTGTTTTTACCCGTCTACTAGAGCTTAAGATCTCTAACTGTAGGGACCCCAACCATATCTTGGTCATCTGGCCAGTGATATATATCGGACCAGTTACCCATATATAGAGACCCCTGGTACCCATAGATATTCACAGATATGGGCTTAATATTGATGACATCATCAATATTGTTGATGTCATCAATATTGATGACATCACAAATAAAAGGGATTTGGTTCCCCTAGCATCACAGGGATCTCCATATCTCCATATATGGGCATAAAAGGGATTTGGTTCCCCTGACATCACAGTGATGTCAGAGCGTGATGTCAGAGTGTGAGAGTCAGCATGATGTCAGAGCGGCAAACACAATAGACTCAATAATTGGGAGACATCAATAATTGGGAGATAAGCGACCGTCAGGTGTAGGGTTGGGACTCGTTAGGATTTTAACGATTCCGAGTCCTTAGCGATTCCCTCTTAACGATTCCGGTACCTAACGGTTCTCTTAACGGTTCGAATATATACATTATTAACAGTAGTTGTTTACATAAGCCTAATGGGCGTTCAAACAGTAGTTAGTATATTTTCTAATATTAGTAGTAGATACAGTTTTCTCTTATGCTCTTTTCAATACAGTAGAACTATCAAATGACAAAAAAACTATTACATTTCAGTTCTCTTGTCTGTCTTACAAGGAATCCTGTATTTTGTAGATGTTCTCTTATCCTCTATACGGTAGCAAATAGCAAATGACAGAAAAGTGTCAATTCATAAATGTCAAATCCTGTTCTTTTTTTAAACAACACTCTTACCCTCTTTTCAATACTGTATCAAAGAATGCCTTTTTCCTCTGGTACATAGCAAGCCAACTGTACTGTAAGCCAGACACAAACTAAGGCATAACAACAACTCTTACCCTCTTTTCAAAATCAATACTAGATAGATAGATAGATAGATAGATAGATAGATAGATAGATAGATACCTTTATTATCCCAAGGGCATCAAAGTCAAGACCTAGTGTCTCATTGTGGATAGACTGCTTGTTCAAAGTCCCTGACTTTCTAACCCACCATTTTATATATTGACTGTGTCAATTCTTGTTTTCAGTAGAAACGTCGTTTCCACATTGTAAACAGTGGCAGAGACATGCATCTGTACAGCATTCTTGTTGTTAGCCCTTAGCACTGATTAGTGCTATGCTCTAGCAGCAAAGTAGACACAGCACTCAACTGCTCTCTTTGTCAATCAAAATCGCGGAGCTCTCCTCCGCTCCTGCAACGAGGCACGCTGGCAGCGAGCCTTCCTGCTTGAGCGTCGGTGGAGCGGCAGTGGAGCACCCTTCAATGATTAAAACCGGAGCGTTAACGTGACGCTCGACGCGCTCGGTGGAGCCGGGGGGGTTAAACGTTGACGTTAAGCGTTGGTTAGGCGGACATTCCCAGCATTCCTTCTGTAGAGGTGGCCTGACGTCACCACTCACCGCTAATGCGCGCTGATGAGACCCGTTAAGAGAATCGGACCGGCAAAAATGATTGACCCGGTTCTGGACCCGCTATCATGGAACCGGTTCCTAAAAAGAACCGGTTTCGGGTCCCAACCCTAGTCAGGTGGCTCGGGGGGCGAGTCTATGCACATGCATGGGTACTGGCCCCAGCTCTCCCGTTCGCTCCTAGCCTGAGTTACGGCATGTTATGTGCGCTGCCGGCATTTTATGTGTGCTGCAGTGGCGGGGGCCACTAGGGGGCGCGACCACTTTTGCTTCCGTTCTGGAGCACCAGGAGTCGGTGGTCCCCAGGAATTCCCCAGTTAAAGTAAAAGAAAACAGCAGAAAGAGAATAATTTGCTACGGTATGTGTATTAGTATGTGTATAGCTACAGTAGTTGCTAATGTATTATCCCACGGGTCACTATTGTTACCGTCGATATGTTTGTTCGTTTTATGACTACACTGAACAGATTTGAGTAATTGCAAAGGAATACACCAATACCAGACATCTTAAAGAAGACGTGTACCAAAAATCCTGGTCCTATCTTTATGTTAAAATACTTTACTAACATTTTCTTTTGGGGCTTTGATGCTTCCATCCTCTCCTCTTGGTGCAGACAGGAAGTAAAAGTTTAACGTTAACATGTGACACTGCACATATTTTGATTGGGACCCTTTAACCTTTTCAATAATTGCTGGAAATGCATGAATGAATCATTCAATAACATTTTATAGCCTCATAAATGAAGAAAATAATTACGGTCGGTCACTATTGTGACCGGTGGGATTAAACGGGTTTTAAGGTCCACAGAATGAGAGGCCTGCTCTGCCGGAAACATTGCGAAAAAAAGGTTATGGCCATTTGTATATTCACTGTCCCATCGACTTAACTATACAGGAAAAGTAAATCTGCTTTAAGTAGCATGTGGGGGGTCAAACTAGGGGTTCTTCATGATTCTGAATCCATTGCAAGCATGAAAAACATTCCTTGGGCTAGATTTCAGCCCCACAAAACGGTGAATCATTCTCCTCTCCTCTGTTAGTGAGGGTTTAATTAGATTAATTAATGTCAATAAATATACAGGGTGGCTCCTAGAGGGACCCCCATGGACCCCTGGGCGTCCCCAGACCCCCCTGATCCCCTCATGGACCCCTGGGGGTCCCCAGACCCCACTTTGAACACCACTAGTCTAGAGCCACATTGCAGCTACAGCTGCACACTCTAGACATGTGACCACAACGAAGAAAAAGAAAGAAAAAAAACCCTGTTGTACGGCCGCGTAGCGTAGCAGAGCTGAGATGCAGGACAGTGCAGGAAGTGTGTGCACAATAACCTTATATCCTGTACTGTTTGATGTGCAATTGTTTTATAATGTTGAAGTGTTTGCATGTTTAAGATTATAGAGAACAGATTATAAGATTATCCTAATGGATGATGCAACCTGATTTGAAAATATGTTGATGATGGATAAAAGCAGGATGCAGTATAGGTAACAATAGTCCTACACACACACACACACAAACACACACACACACACACACACACACACACACACACACACACACACACACACACACACACACACACACACACACACACAGTAACTATCAGCAAGATAACTGAACGTAGCTTAAAAATAAAAATAAAAACATTGTCAAACATATTTGGCTATGTGAAAATAGCCGATCTATGAGCTCACAATGCTTGTAGATCTGCCATTTTCAAACATACAGTATGTAGATTTTTTTGAAACATGTTTAAACAGTTATAATCCAGCAGCCAGATGTTAACAATGTGCATTAATATATTGGAGAGGACATTAACATTTTAGGACAGCAATTTTATCAATGCAATTTTCACTGTTTCACTTCACTTTTTATTGTATTTTTATCATTTACTTAGTCATGCTCTCTGCCTCGCGGCCCGGCTTTGACTTCACCACTGATGCAGCAGCAATGTTTCCTGTCCCCTCACTTTGTGGTCACTTACTCAGGCCCAATTCCAATCCGTTGACTTGCTGACTCACTGCCAAAGTCAACGTGCGCGTTCACGTTGGGGCTTGAGGCTTGTTCCAATGTAAATCGGTAAGTCAGTGAGGGTGCGGAAACGCCCTTTTGTTGACTCTCCGAAAGTCCGTACATTTGCAGCCTTGGGCAAAGGAATTACCCACAGTTCATAGCGTTACTAGGGGAATCAGGTGAAGCCTCCAAATGTCAATCATTTAAATATGGAGATGAGTCATGAATCGCGGTTAGAACGTCAGCAAGCAGTAGTGCTTTCTCACTGTTCTCAAAGGGAGACAGGATGGAAGATATAGGCCTATATAGTTAAAAATAAGGGGGCACATGATAAAAAAGAAACGAGATAAATAACAAAGAAACAAGAAAAAAGAAAAAAAACTTGTTGTACGAGTGTGTAGCGTAGCAGAGCTGAGATGCAGGAAATGTGTGGCCACAAATAACCTTATATGCTGTAGCGGTTTGATATGCAATTGTTTTATAATGTTGTTGTGTGTGCAGGTTTAAGACTATTATGTTTAATAAGCATAATGAAACTTTTTGGTTAAAAATGGTTTAAATCACATGACAGTTTCTTAAAATCCTTAAAGAGGTGGTTCCATAGTTTTGTATTTTATCTGGTTTTCATGTGTCTAGGAGGTTGACAGTACCTCATTAGACCCCCTGGTGTGGTTGTTATGAGCAATTATGTATTCCCTTTGCATTTTGGATTTCTTTCTCAAGCTGCACTTGTGGTTCAAAAGCCGATCCAAAAACACAGTAACATCACTCTATCTGGAGATAATCATCCCCTCCCCTTTTACCATTCACCCAACACACGTGGGTGTGGCTAACTTCAGCTGGGTCACCACCCACCATGACAACCAGGCATACTTAATGAACTGGTGGGTGTGGCCACATAAAAACCTAATTTGAACCCTTTCAGTACACTTTTTTGGAATAAATCTTCCTCATGGCACTTCATCTTCAAACTATTGGGTATAATATACTGTAAATGCAACTACAACAATGTTTCCTGTCCCCTCTCTCTTGTGGTCAGGTATTCAGAGCGTTGAGCCTCTTGTTAGTTTCACACCTTGCTCCTCCCTGTCAGTAAGAACGCTGTGAAGATACAAATGTTTTCTTTCTTTCTTTCTTTCTTTCTTTCTTTCTTTCTTTCTTTCTTTTGAAGTATATTTTAATACTCCTAATTAATCAGGTCAACACACAAGGTGATAACTTGATCAAAGAGCAGGATTTAGAACACAGTTGAAATGCAAACAAACTTAAAGTTTAAGGGGCAGACACCTTTTGTTGGTCTGACTGGTCAACTTTCACAAACCATATGCCTAAATTATAATAATTGATATTATGATGAATTATTAACTCTTTTACTGCTTCGGACGTTCCCGTTTGCCCCAATTTTGACCCAAGCGCGCTGCCAATACGGCTTGTTCTTTTTACCTTGTTTGATGACTGTAAGCTGATAACTGGTCGCGTCGCCGTGTACAGTAAAAACATCTCCTGTAACGCTGCTCTCAAAAATCCACTGCACGTAAACAATAATGGAGTCCCAAATCACTTCCTGGCTGTTTTCTATGGATCTGATCTAGAAATGCATTTCTATGCTCTAAATGGATGGCAAGCGGAGCGGCCCAATTCACATTCATTCTTGGCATAAGGCTGCCCTCTGCTGCCAGCTTGGCTAAAGTACAAATATAATACATCCAATGTAAAAAAAAAATGTTTGGAAATAATTAATAGATCATTTTCTATAACATCTCAAAGGTAAGCTGCTTTTTGCTGGCACCAGCCCCAACAAAGAAATTATAAATCTGGCATTTTTGGTCTGATCAGATACCACACTTTCTATTCTAAAAATAAAAATAAATGAATTAAATAAATAATAATAATAATAAGTTCCCAGTAAAAAATGTTTAATAATTTTTTTGTATTTATGTATGTATTGTCCACTGTGCGTGCGGAACATACCATTACCAAGGAAAAATGGAGGAAAGACACCAACGTCATTTTCGCAATTATCTCGCAATTCCACTCTGTAGATTCATCACACCATTGGTGCCAAACTTCAGCCGGATGTTCGGTAGAATGCACTGCAGTCAGTGGAAAAAGAGAACATTTCAGATTAACCCAAATTAATTTTGACGGACTTCAACATAACAACCCTGTTAAAGTGGTACTGAGTTACTATAGGGCCCAAGGTGGAGGGGCCTTAATTATTTTATACTTTAGCTTTTGAAAAACAGCAGATATACAAGCTCACAGTGTGGCACTCGGTGCCACGCTACAAGCTTGTAGATCGGCTATATTTCAAGTTGTGAAAATGTGTGCAAATCGTTGAATATACGTATTTTTTAAGCGAACATTTGTAACTATGGGTCCCTGGAACTAAATATTTCGAGATGGGGGTCCGTGGCCAAATAGTTTTTGGGAGTCCTTCACATGAAAAGGTTTGAGCACCACTGACATAGAACAGGTTTTTCAAAAAACCTTAGAAGGATTTGAAATACACAAAGACTTACACAAATTTTCAAGATTTTTCAAAAATAGCAGATCTACAAGCTCGCAGCGTGGCACTCGGCGCCGCGCTGTGAGCTTGTCTATTTGCTATTTTTCAATAGTTAAAGCACAAAATATTGCGTAATAATGTGTTCCCAGTCTAAATGAGTTAAACCCCCTCCCCCATGAAGAACATTCATGGGGAGCCCGCAGTGAATCCTTGTAGGGCCCAGAATTTGGTGTGACGCCCCTGCACACACACACTCACACAGTGTGTTTTTAAGTAAACAATAAGTATAAGGTTGTATAGTATAGGAGCTCCCGACCAATCAAATACCAAGTGTTATGAACTCTGTTACAGTGAAGACGATTAACATTATTTATTATTTTCCTCCTCAGCTCTCCAGGCTAAACCAACACACCATGTGACAGGTAAACAATAAACCCTTATACTATTAGAGGCCTCTATATTATTGTTCAGGGAGTTATTTTAATGAAAGTAAAATGGGGAAATAATTTGAAGTAATATTACTTGTTTGCTACTCATTCCATGTTCTGTATTCTGTGTACAGAGTCTGGTGATGTCAGGTTGGTGGGAGGAGCCAGGCAGTGTGCTGGTAGACTGGAGGTGAAACACCAGGGAGAGTGGAGACCAGGGCGTAGTTGGTTTGGCTGGAACCTGAAGTCATCATCTGTAGTGTGTAGACAGTTGGGCTGTGGCTCTGCTGTTTACAAAGGAAGGAGTGATGGTTCTACAGATCAACCTGTATGGAGGATTAGACCTTCCTGTGTTGGAACTGAGGCATCACTGAGGGAGTGTGTGAGGAAGGAGGATGGTGGTACTTCCTCCTCCAGACTGGAGGTGTTCTGTTCAGGTAACAAACTAAATGACTTCAACAATGACACTAATCTATTCAATGATCACCAATATGTGGCCCGTGGGCCAGGTGCAGCTCACCAGAGCCAGTTGTCTGGCTCACACTGACACTGACACTGTTATAACATGTTAATTAGTGGACAAAGAAAAGAAAACAAATAAACAAAAGGAAAAAAAAAACATGACAAAATATCACGACACAACCTCTGATAAAGCGCACACGCACGCACGTTCATGTGTGTGTGTGTGTGTGTGTGTGTGTGTGTGTGTGTGTGTGTGTGTGTGTGTGTGTGTGTGTGTGTGTGTGTGTGCGCGCGCGATTGTGTGTGTGTGTGTGTGTGTGTGTGTGTGTGTGTGTGTGTGTGTGTGTGTGCCAGAGATGCCCACGAGTCTCGTGATCACGAGTCGAGTCGAGTGCCGAGTCTTTGGGGGACGAGTCGAAGTCGAGTGTAGAGTCTTTGGGGGACGAGTCGAGTCGAGTCTCAAGTCTTTAAGTGGCGAGTCCGAGTCGAGTTACGAGTCTTTATATACATATATATCTTTTTTTATTATTTTTTATAATGATCTAGCCTCCAGCTGAAAAAGTTAGATGGCGCATCATGATCACCCGGTACTCACAGATACAGCTACAGCCATGGCAGGCTAAATTAGGAAAGACACATGAATGTATGTACTCACAATCACGCTACGGAGGTTCTTTAGTAACGTCCACGATTAATGTATCCATTTCTAGGGGGTCTGGAAACATCACTGAAGTAGGCAGCTCTCCTGATTCCTCTGTTGGAAGTTCCTTGGAAGCTTCGAGGCAGCGCAGTTATGTCCAAGTAGCAGGGTACCCATCCCGATCATCATCCAGACATCCAACGTCTTGAATAATCCCAAAACCAGCCAAACTTGCTGTCTTGCTTAACAATTTTTATGAATTAATTGAGTAGAGGACCCCGGCGGCGGCCCCAACCAACGTAAACAAGCCATTGTGCTTTCTTGTGTTTGTATGTAACTGTGTACTAGCCTTTTCCTAAGCGAACTTCTAATAAAACATTTAATACCTACGAATTGCTAAGCAAACATAAATTAACAGTCCATTAGAAGTAGCAGCCGGGTAGTAAACACCACATTGCTTTACGACAGTTACGTAAAACGTATCCCCCACAACGGGTGCCCGTGGGGATCATAGGTTGGGATGGGGCGATGGGGGAATACGTCATTTTACATTACTGTCGTAAATGTTTATTACTGCAGGGCCAGGCAGGCATATTGTATTAACAGTTAACTTCAATTATGTACTGCATTTCATCATGATCACTCATCACTCCTTGACAGCATTAATACTTTAGTAGTTTGATACACAATAGCAAAGCAATATGAAATAAAACGCATTTAAACCTTGTTCAACATTCTTTATTCCAAAATAAAGCTTTTTATTTTGTACTTCTTTAGAAGTAAGCTATTTTTATAGCTATAAGCTATGAACTTTTTAAAGTTACTGCAATGCGTGCCATGGTCACGTGCAAAACAAGAACCAACCAACCATAAGGCAAATACAATAAAATAAGTAAAATTCAATAAAATTAAAACAGACATTTCTGCCATCTAGTGGCCTACTAAAAGTATTGGAACAGTGGTGGGTACATCAAATAACATTGCTCTCATTCGAACCAGACTGAATTAAGAAAAATAACAAAATCCAAAGCCTCCAAGGAGTGCTAGGCTGCCTCTGGCTGAAAAACCACTTTATGCAGCATAGTGTTACATTTAATAGATAAACCCACCTCTCAGCAGCTGAAAGCGCATCAGTCAGTGTTACATCTAGACTCTAGATGTATGAATCTCTAGATTCTGGAGATTCAGATTAAGCCGCCTCTCAGAGGCTGAAAGACTTATGAAATATTATATAACAATATTACATTTAAAAATATATATATTTAAGCCGCCTCTCAGTGGCTGAAAGACTTATGAAATATTTTGTAACAATGTTACATTTTTAAAAAGATTTAAGCCGCCTCTCTGTGGGGGAAAGACTTATGAAATATTATGCAACATAAATGTTACATTTAAAACATGATTTAAGCCGCCTCTCTGTGGGGGAAAGACTTATGAAATATTATGCAACATAAATGTTACATTTAAAACATGATTTAAGCCGCCTCTCTGTGGGGGAAAGACTTATGAAATATTATGCAAGGTGCAGGTTACATTTCAAAAAAATTAAGCTTGACAGGTTTGCTGCACTAAGCCTGGCTCTGTGCGGGCGCATTATAATACCTCCGTGACTAAATACCCTCTCCACTGGTGCACTGGTAGCAGGGACACTAAGCACTCTCATAGCCACAGTAAACATTCTGGGGTAAACCTTAGCATTCCTCTCCCAGAAGTCCAGACACTCCTCCGTAGGTGTTTCGTCATCATCGGCCACAGCGGACTCTGTGTTCTGGATGTAGCGCTTGAGTTCAGCCTTGACAGATGTGGCATGGTCTGTGTTCTTCTTGCTTTTCTTCCGATAACCTGAAAAAAGGTGAGGAACTTTGGCAGGTGGTGTCGGCGACTGCTCCTTGTCATCATCTCCACTGCTGCTCTCTTGACGTATGGTAACTTGAGAAGCCTCAGCCAAGACATGGTCTGAAAAATTTACACAAAAAACATGTTAGTTACATTGTGATCAGATCATGATGTTAGACATACAGGGTGATGGTTAATTGCATTAATAATGACTGTACAGTACGTTATGACAAGTAAACCCACCCATAACCATCTCCTTCACGTCAATCTTCACGTCATCTGGAATGAGGACATCATGCTCCAGCCAAAATAGGCAGTATGATGGGTCCAGCAGTGCAGACATCATGTAAACCATATCTCCAAAGGGCAGCTCTCCTGCAGTTTTGTCCGACTCCTCCATTCTGACATTTACAAACATCCCCTGAATCAGAAAGAATGAGAATCAGCTTTATGGTCACATCATAGGTTTAGAAAAGTAAAAAGTGAAGTGGTCAAAATATATATTTGCGCAGAGCTCCCATTGTACCTGAAAACGGCATTGGAGGGACTTCTGGAGCGCTCTCACTAAACCGACCAGGTGACGTGCCTTCTTCAGCATACTGTTGAGGTGGCTGTTGAGTGACAGGATGCTAGGGAGAGCCGCACTGAGTGTAACCACTTTGTCCCCTTGTGTGAGATCTGTTGCTTGAAGAAAGGGGAAAAGAATGTCCACAAGCTCTTTCAGCTGGCTCAACTCTCTGCTTGTTAGGCACAGGCTTTTGTGTCCTTCCTCTTCCAGCATAGTGTTAAGGCTTTGGGGATCAAGGTCAGTGACTGCCTTTACAAGGCGGAGTGTTGAGTTCCAACGAGTTGCTACAGCAGAGGGGATGCTGCGATTGGCCCCAAACGTTTTCTCAAAGGCTTCCTTCAGTCCACATGTTGTATGAAGCAAACTGCAGAATTTCGTCACCTTTGCCATTGCGCAGTTGATAGTTTTGGTCTCCTTCAGTCCATCTCGCACAACAAGCTGCAATGAATGGGCAAAACACTGGAATCTTTGTTGCCGGCAGCTTCTCTGGATGGTGTTCACTTCATCTTGGAGGTCTTCACTCACATCCTCCCACAAGTCACCATTTTCTAGGTCATCAACTTCAACCTCATCATCAGTGGACTCACTCCTCTCAGCTGCTGCAGTTGTTGAGGGGAAACAAACAGTGAAGGCCTTCTTCATATTTGAAGCGTTATCACTGATGATGTAATCCAATTTGTGTTTTATAGTGAACTTGTCACAGATCTCCTCAAATTTTTCACTGATTCGGACTCCAGTGTGAGAACCTGTGAATCGATCACAACTTAACAGAACCGTCTGCAGTCTCGGGGGGGTTTTCTTCTCCAGTTCCATGAAGTGGGCTGTTACACCCAGAAAGCCACGCATGCTCCTGTCTGTCCAGATGTCCACTGTCACAGACACGGTCTCAGCTTTTTGTAATTTGGATTTGATCTCGGACTCTTTTAGGGATGCTAGATCACCCAGACGTCTGGTTACAGTGCTTCGACTTACTGGGCTATATCTTTCATCCATAACTGACATGAAGTTCTTGAAGCCAGGGTTCTCGAACCAGAGACAGAGGCAAGTTGCATGCGATGACGAGATCCTGAATGATGGATTCTGTGATGGCCTTCTGCCTGGGATGGCTCAGGCTATATATTTGAATACCATCTTTTGGTGGGGCCACAAAGGGATCCAGGCTGCCCTGACCCCCTTGGGCCTCTCGACAGGTGCATATTTTGGCCTTCTGATATTCAGCATACCTGTAGATGAACAACATGGAAGGTTGCTAATTATTTAAAATGTTATCATGACATTTTATATTTAACCCAAATCTAACCCTATATTTTATTAACCATAATGTTGCAATGCATGCTATGTCTGTCTGTTTTTCCATTACAGGAGTACATTGAATATTGAATTATTGATTGAATTCTTTATTAGCATTTCCCATAGGAAAAACACAAGACAGTACAGATAAAATGTGTACTAATGTACGATTTAAATTAATGGTGTTGGAATGGAAATCTAATCAATGTCCTGTGTACCACCTGTTCATAATTGTGCACATATATTATGCAGCATGAGGTAGCAATGTCAAAGCACCGACAGCTCATATGTCAATGATGGATTTTTTATGAAACAATTTACATTCATTATTGTTAGAATAATTCAAGCTTTCCGTACAGCTGCTATTGGTAAGTTTAACAAACTTTTAGTAGGCCTACATTCATATAGGACTTTTCTGTTTGGATGTATGGGTCCGGATAGGGATAATGAAGGTTGGTTTGATATAAGACTTTATTAGAAGTTTGCATAGGAAAAAGTACAGTTTCATGACGGTACAGTTCACTGATACAAGGTCTACTAAATGAATATTTTGGCAGAATCAAACATCAGAATATATAGTAAGACGGTCGTAAAGCCGAGCCGTGGCGTTTTTTATATCGTTTAGCTGCTGTCTGGTTAACCCTTAAGTTCTGTTCAGATTCACTACACCTTCGTTCTGTTCGGGTCATTTTGACCCGGTGGATATTTGGTTTAAAAAAAACAACACTAATATAAATTTTAACTTAACAAATCATCATGATACATTGACTTTGACTCAATACCAAACAATTCATAATATATATTTGGTAAATGTTTGCATTTCTGCTTTGCTATATCACATTAAACACTGAAAGAGCTAGGCGTTTTTACTGATTTAGCTGAAATCCAGGTAAAAAAAACTACTTCATTTAATACTGGGCAATATTGCTCATGCTTATAGGAAGGGGGGGAGGGTTCGGAATGGGGCTTCGGAAGGGGGGTGTTAGAAGTGGGGGTGACTGTGTGTCTATGTTTTGGCATAATACTGTGTATTTCTGTGCTTCCGGGTCAAAATGACCCGAACAGCACTTAAGGTTCAAAAAATATGAGGGGGGTGTAGCATGGGTGTAGTGCAAAAATATTTTTTTTACATGTTCATCTCAGAAGAATCTTTAAGGCCAGTGAGTTTCAGGTGGAAACATTTTTAACTTCTACCTTTTTTTTCCAAATGAAAATGTAAAACGGGTCAAAATGACCCGAACAGCACTTAAGGGTTAAACAGTAAACACAGGACCCGGTTTTACAGTCGCCTCACTATAAAGTCAGAATGTATTCAGCAATGCCATGCCCATGATGTAGATATAGTACAAGTGTGGTAGTTTACTTTGTTGGTGTTTGTTTGCTGCTGTGCTTGCTTGGTGGTGCTCACTAAACGTGTTTGTTATCATAACCAGGCATTAGACGGCAACGCTCAGTTTATTTACCTCTCCTTGTGCAGAGAATCGTAGTGGCGGAGGAAGTTGCTGGTTGTGGAGCCCTTTTCTTTAATGACGGCTTTGCAAACGTTGCACTTTGCCGTTCGGTTGTTTCACTTTTGTATGAAGTTACTGTAGCCGAAAGTAATGATGAATGGCACCCGCACTGGCGGGGTGGGGGCAGAGATGCCCACGAGTCTCGTGATCACGAGTCGAGTCGAGTGCCGAGTCTTTGGGGGACGAGTCGAAGTCGAGTGTCGAGTCTTTGGGGGACGAGTCGAGTCGAGTCTCAAGTCTTTAAGTGGCGAGTCCGAGTCGAGTTACGAGTCTTTATATACATATATATCTTTTTTTATTATTTTTTATAATGATCTAGCCTCCAGCTGAAAAAGTTAGATGGCGCATCATGATCACCCGGTACTCACAGATACAGCTACAGCCATGGCAGGCTAAATTAGGAAAGACACATGAATGTATGTACTCACAATCACGCTACGGAGGTTCTTTAGTAACGTGCACGATTAATGTATCCATTTCTAGGGGGTCTGGAAACATCTCTGAAGTAGGCAGCTCTCCTGATTCCTCTGTTGGAAGTTCCTTGGAAGCTTCGATGCAGCGCAGTTATGTCCAAGTAGCAGGGTACCCATCCCGATCATCATCCAGACATCCAACGTCTTGAATAATCCCAAAACCAGCCAAACTTGCTGTCTTGCTTAACAATTTTTATGAATTAATTGAGTAGAGGACCCCGGCGGCGGCCCCAACCAACGTAAACAAGCCATTGTGCTTTCTTGTGTTTGTATGTAACTGTGTACTAGCCTTTTCCTAAGCGAACTTCTAATAAAACATTTAATACCTACGAATTGCTAAGCAAACATAAATTAACAGTCCATTAGAAGTAGCAGCCGGGTAGTAAACACCACATTGCTTTACGACAGTTACGTAAAACGTATCCCCCACAACGGGTGCCCGTGGGGATCATAGTTTGGGATGGGGCGATGGGGGAATACGTCATTTTACATTACTGTCGTAAATGTTTATTACTGCAGGGCCAGGCAGGCATATTATATTAACAGTTAACTTCAATTATGTACTGCATTTCATCATGATCACTCATCACTCCTTGACAGCATTAATACTTTAGTAGTTTGATACACAATAGCAAAGCAATATGAAATAAAACGCATTTAAACCTTGTTCAACATTCTTTATTGTGGGCTCGCCTATAAGGCGAGCACACTTTAGATATTGTCATTATTGTGGGCTCGCCTGTAAGGCGAGCACACTCTAGATATTGTCATTATTGTGGGCTCGCCTGTAAGGCGAGCACACTTTAGATATTGTCATTATTTATTTATTGTGGGCTCGCCTGTAAGGCGAGCACACTTTAGATATTGTCATTGTGGGCTCGCCTAAAGGCGAGCACACTTTAGTTATTGTCATTATTTATTAGTGTGGTTGCCCTTACAGGGCAACACACTATAGTCCTCGGGAAACTTTATTTTTCCGGATAAACTTTATTTTGACGCCTTTCACGGCCCACAGTTTTTGCGCCACACACTCGCGCCATATGTCAAATCGACCGGCTTCATCGGGAATCGTGTGCTATTATTTTGCTAAGAGAAAAGTTGTATCGTTTAATTGATATTAATTTATTAGTGAATTAATTTTCCCCATTGACTTATAATGGGAATCGCAAAAACTCAAATTCAATAATTTTTCTCTCGCAAACCATAGGGGCTACAGTTTCAAAACTTGGAGAGGAGATTCATAATTATGGCAAAAATTAATCGAAAAATAATTACATCATTCGGCCTCATGGTGGCGCTATAACAGCTCACTTTACGTTTTGGCTTATAACTCTTGAACCGTAGGTCGGAAAATAAAAAATATTTTTTCCCTGGATTCCTTGGGTCATGACGCATCTCCCCATATAGGCCCCGCCCATTTGCGTCAGGATAGATTTTCCGCCATTTTGAATTTACTTCAAAACACACTTTTTGCTCCTTTTCCTAAATATTTTCTCCAAATGTCACAAAAATCGCTACACATGATCTATGGACCCATGCGATAAACATATTCAAGCGATATTTCGATAGTCCATACCGTTCGTCCGGAACAGGCTTACGAAGTTTGCGAGAGGGGCCCGTTTTGCAATAAATAGCCATAAATCACACACGAAACATACAGTCAACGCCAAATTTTAACCACAAGTGCCGGGTGGTATACTGAACGAATCCCCAAAAACATTTCCACTTCGACCCATAGGGGGCGCCACAACCATGCAAAACGTAACCGTTTCGGTCCAAAACGCGTTTTTCAGGGTGGACGACCCTCTCAAAACGAAACACAAACGTTCTCAGGGAGGCGCGTCACCCGCCGCTCGCGCCGGGGCGGGGCGGCAACCACACTCGCAATTTCACAAATTGCACATTTTCTAGTTTCTATACTAGATCAAGTAGACCAAAAACTTCGGTTCCGTTCTACTCCTACATACTTAGTGAGAAAATGAAAATAAAAACATCAATGTGTTCAGTTTACAGTGGCGAAGTGTGCTATTATTTTCTATAGCAATCGGCCAAATGGTGGCGCTGTAGGAAGCCTTCGAAAGTGCGATCTTTGAACAGGTATAGCTCATGCTGTGTTTGAGGTACAGCCATGAAACCTGTATACACGTATGCGTCTCCTCATGCCGAACAACTTTTACCCTCTAACTTTTGACCTCTGACCTTTAGGTCTTCCACAATTCGGAATAATATGAAAAACAGTAAAAATCTATCTCCTCCTGGGATTTTTGCGATACGCGCATGAAACTTTTTTCACATGCACTTTGGACCAATACGGTCAAACTGTCTTCACGGATTTCTTTTAAAGTGAAATATAATTTTTTAATAATTCAATCAATATTGCGGTTTTATGCAAATTATTCTTCGCCCTCTAAATCATACATGCAAAGTTACACGTTCATGGCATTTGGCAAAGATGTGGAGGGTTAGTCAAAGTATCACTGAAACCAATTTTATTCCAATCGGCCAAAGGGGGGCGCTATACGAAGGGTCTGAAAATTCAAACTTCAAACGGGCATAAGTCATGACTCGTTTCGTTTGAAGACATGCAACTTGTTACACGCGTGCTTTGACTCAAGCGGAAGACATCTGTGTCGTTGTTAAGTAAGCTCCGCCCTTCAATTTTCCGCCATTTTGAGCAGTTTGTAAAACGCGTAAACCCGCTTTTTTTCTGGAATTTTCGCGTCACGTGCACAAAACTTTTTTTACGTGAACTTTGGACCGATATCTAAAGATCTGTCAGATCGGATTTCTTTAACATTGAAACATGCTTTTTTAAATAATTCAAACAATATTGCATTTTTATGCAAATTATTCTTCTGCCTCTAAAACATACATGCAAAGTCGCATTTTCATGACAAAATAGTGTAGAGGGTTAGTTCAAATATCACTGAAACCAATCTTACCCCAAATGGCCAAAGGGGGGCGCTATATAATTTTGAGCAGTTTGTAAAACGCTTAAACCCGTTTTTATTCTAGGATTTTTTTTGCAATTTGCATGAAACATTCTACACACAATCTAAGGACCTTTATCTAACATGCCTATGAAGTGCACACAAAAAAATTAAAAAAATAATAATAATAAATATAGCTGCAAGCAGCGATAAAGTGTCCAAAGCCAAAAACACCTCAAATCATGAACACAGCCTGGGATGTGCGTGAAATCTTGCAAGCACATTCCCAATAGGTCAAGGAAAAGATACCAACCTTCTCACATTGGCCTGTTATAGCGCCACCAGCGGGTCAACTTTTGCACAACACATTTTTGGAACAAAATGGACCAATCTTTGACGTCAGTCACGTCAAAGAGAGCACTGCCTGCGATCTTGACATTTTGTGCTTTTATAGCCATTGTTTTCTGGCTTGAAGCGAGCCCACAATTGTTTCGAAGGAACAATATTTTTCTAGTTGTGTGCTCGCCTGTAAGGCGAGCACACTTTAGATATTGTCATTATTTATTTATCTATCAGGCAATCAGTAGACGGGAACTTCGGTTCCTTTCTACTCCTACATACTTAGTGAGAAAATGAAAATAAAAACATCAATGTGTTCAGTTTACAGTGGCGAAGTGTGCTATTATTTTTTATAGCAATCGGCCAAATGGTGGCGCTGTAGGAAGCCTTCGAAAGTGCGATCTTTGAACAGGTATAGCTCATGCTGTGTTATACATACAGCCATGAAACCTGTATACACTTATGCGTCTCCTCATGCCGAACAACTTTTACCCTCTAACTTTTGACCTCTGACCTTTAGGTCTCCCACAATTCGGAATAATATGAAAAACAGTAAAAATCTATCTCCTCCTGGGGTTTTTTTCGTTACGCGCACAAAACTTTTTTCACATGAACTTTGGACCAATACGGTCAAACTGTCTGGTCGGATTTCTTTTAAAGTGAAATATAATTTTTTAATAATTCAATCAATATTGCGGTTTTATGCAAATTATTCTTCGGCCTCTAAATCATACGTGCAAAGTTACACGTTCATGGCATTTGGCAAAGATGTGGAGGGTTAGTCAAAGTATCACTGAAACCAATTTTATTCCAATCGGCCAAAGGGGGGCGCTATACGAAGGGTCTGAAAATTCAAACTTCAAACGGGCATAAGTCATGACTCGTTTCGTTTGAAGACATGCAACTTGTTACACGCGTGCTTTGACTCAAGCGGAAGACATCTGTGTCGTTGTTAAGTAAGCTCCGCCCTTCGATTTTCCGCCATTTTGAGCAGTTTGTAAAACGCGTAAACCCGCTTTTATTCTGGAATTTTCGCGTCACGTGCACAAAACTTTTTTTACGTGAACTTTGGACCGATATCTAAAGATCTGTTAGATCGGATTTCTTTAACATTGAAACATGCTTTTTTAAATAATTCAAACAATATTGCATTTTTATGCAAATTATTCTTCTGCCTCTAAAACATACATGCAAAGTCGCATTTTCATCACAAAATAGTGTAGAGGGTTAGTTCAAATATCACTGAAACCAATCTTACCCCAAATGGCCAAAGGGGGGCGCTATATAATTTTGAGCAGTTTGTAAAACGCTTAAACCCGTTTTTATTCTAGGATCTTTTTTGCAATTTAATGAAACATTCTACACACAATCTAAGGACCTTTATCTAACATGCCTATGAAGTGCACACAAAAAAAATAAAAAATAATAATAATAAATATAGCTGCAAGCAGCGATAAAGTGTCCAAAGCCAAAAACACCTCAAATCATGAACACAGCCTGGGATGTGCGTGAAATCTTGCAAGCACATTCCCAATAGGTCAAGGAACAGATACCAACCTTCTCACATTGGCCTGTTATAGCGCCACCAGCGGGTCAACTTTTGCACAACACATTTTTGGAACAAAATGGACCAATCTTTGACGTCAGTAACGTCAAAGAGAGCACTGCCTGCGATCTTGACATTTTGTGCTTTTATAGCCATTGTTTTCTGGCTTGAAGCGAGCCCACAATTGTTTCGAAGGAACAATATTTTTCTAGTTATTTATTGTGGGCTCGCCTATAGGCGAGCACACTTTAGTTATTGTCATTATTTATTTCTATACTAGATCAAGTAGACCAAAAACTTCGGTTCCGTTCTACTCCTACATACTTAGTGAGAAAATGAAAATAAAAACATCAATGTGTTCAGTTTACAGTGGCGAAGTGTGCTATTATTTTCTATAGCAATCGGCCAAATGGTGGCGCTGTAGGAAGCCTTCGAAAGTGCGATCTTTGAACAGGTATAGCTCATGCTGTGTTTGAGGTACAGCCATGAAACCTGTATACACGTATGCGTCTCCTCATGCCGAACAACTTTTACCCTCTAACTTTTGACCTCTGACCTTTAGGTCTCCCACAATTCGGAATAATATGAAAAACAGTAAAAATCTATCTCCTCCTGGGATTTTTGCGATACGCGCATGAAACTTTTTTCACATGCACTTTGGACCAATACGGTCAAACTGTCTTCACGGATTTCTTTTAAAGTGAAATATAATTTTTTAATAATTCAATCAATATTGCGGTTTTATGCAAATTATTCTTCGCCCTCTAAATCATACATGCAAAGTTACACGTTCATGGCATTTGGCAAAGATGTGGAGGGTTAGTCAAAGTATCACTGAAACCAATTTTATTCCAATCGGCCAAAGGGGGGCGCTATACGAAGGGTCTGAAAATTCAAACTTCAAACGGGCATAAGTCATGACTCGTTTCGTTTGAAGACATGCAACTTGTTACACGCGTGCTTTGACTCAAGCGGAAGACATCTGTGTCGTTGTTAAGTAAGCTCCGCCCTTCGATTTTCCGCCATTTTGAGCAGTTTGTAAAACGCGTAAACCCGCTTTTTTTCTGGAATTTTCGCGTCACGTGCACAAAACTTTTTTTACGTGAACTTTGGACCGATATCTAAAGATCTGTCAGATCGGATTTCTTTAACATTGAAACATGCTTTTTTAAATAATTCAAACAATATTGCATTTTTATGCAAATTATTCTTCTGCCTCTAAAACATACATGCAAAGTCGCATTTTCATGACAAAATAGTGTAGAGGGTTAGTTCAAATATCACTGAAACCAATCTTACCCCAAATGGCCAAAGGGGGGCGCTATATAATTTTGAGCAGTTTGTAAAACGCTTAAACCCGTTTTTATTCTAGGATTTTTTTTGCAATTTGCATGAAACATTCTACACACAATCTAAGGACCTTTATCTAACAATATGAAAAACAGTAAAAATCTATCTCCTCCTGGGGTTTTTTTCGTTACGCGCACAAAACTTTTTTCACATGAACTTTGGACCAATACGGTCAAACTGTCTGGTCGGATTTCTTTTAAAGTGAAATATAATTTTTTAATAATTCAATCAATATTGCGGTTTTATGCAAATTATTCTTCGGCCTCTAAATCATACGTGCAAAGTTACACGTTCATGGCATTTGGCAAAGATGTGGAGGGTTAGTCAAAGTATCACTGAAACCAATTTTATTCCAATCGGCCAAAGGGGGGCGCTATACGAAGGGTCTGAAAATTCAAACTTCAAACGGGCATAAGTCATGACTCGTTTCGTTTGAAGACATGCAACTTGTTACACGCGTGCTTTGACTCAAGCGGAAGACATCTGTGTCGTTGTTAAGTAAGCTCCGCCCTTCGATTTTCCGCCATTTTGAGCAGTTTGTAAAACGCGTAAACCCGCTTTTATTCTGGAATTTTCGCGTCACGTGCACAAAACTTTTTTTACGTGAACTTTGGACCAATATCTAAAGATCTGTCAGATCGGATTTCTTTAAAATTTAAACATACTTTTTAAAATAATTCAATGAATATAGCAGTTTTATGCAAATTATTCTTCTGCCTCTAAATCATACATGCAAAGTAACATGTTCATGGCATTTGGCAAAGATGTAGAGTGTTAGTCCAAATATCACTAAAACCAATCTTACCCCAATTGGCCAAAGGGGGGCGCTATATCATTTTGAGCAGTTTGTGAAACGCTTAAACCCGTTAGGATTTTTTTTGCAATTTGCATGATACATTCTACACACAATCTAAGGACCTTTATCTAATATGCCTATGAAGTGCGCACACACAAAAAAAAAAAATAACTAGAAAAATATTGTTCCTTCGAAACAATTGTGGGCTCGCTTCAAGCCGGAAAACAATGGCTATAAAAGTACAAAATGTCAAGATCGCAGGCAGTGCTCTCTTTGACGTTACTGACGTCAAAGATTGGTCCATTTTGTTCCAAAAATGTGTTGTGCAAAAGTTGACCCGCTGGTGGCGCTATAACAGGCCAATGTAAGAAGGGTGGTATCTGTTCCTTGACCTATTGGAAATGTGCTTGCAAGATTTCACGCACATTGCAGGCTGTGTTCATGATTTGAGGTGTTTTTGGCTTTGGCCACTTTATCGCTGCTTGCAGCTATATTCATAATTTTTTTTTTTGTGTGTGTGTGTGCACTTCATAGGCATATTAGATAAAGGTCCTTAGATTGTGTGTAGAATGTTTCATGCAAATTGCAAAAAAAAATCCTAACAGGTTTAAGCGTTTCACAAACTGCTCAAAATGATATAGCGCCCCCCTTTGGCCAATTGGGGTAAGATTGGTTTTAGTGATATTTGGACTAACACTCTACATCTTTGCCAAATGCCATGAACATGTTACTTTGCATGTATGATTTAGAGGCAGAAGAATAATTTGCATAAAACTGCAATATTCATTGAATTTATTTTAAAAAGCATGTTTCAATTTTAAAGAAATCCGATCTGACAGATCTTTAGATATCGGTCCAAAGTTCACGTAAAAAAAGTTTTGTGCACGTGGAGCGAAAATTCCAGAATAAAAGCAGGTTTACGCGTTTTACAAACTGCTCAAAATGGCGGAAAATCGAAGGGCGGAGCTTACTTAACAACGACACAGATGTCTTCCGCTTGAGTCAAAGCACGCGTGTAACAAGTTGCATGTCTTCAAACGAAACGAGTCATGACTTATGCCCGTTTGAAGTTTGAATTTTCAAACGCTTCGTATAGCGCCCCCCTTTGGCCGATTGGAATAAAATTGGTTTCAGTGATATTTTGACTAACCCTCTACATCTTTGCCAAATGCCATGAACGTGTGACTTTGTATGTATGATTTAGAGGCAAAAGAATTATTGGCATAAAACTGCAATATTGAGTGAATTATTAAAAAATAATGTTTCACTTTAAAAAGAATCTGGTTGATCAATCTGACCGTATTGGTCCAAAGTTCATGTGAAAAATGTTTTGTGCGCTTAACGCGAAAATCCCAGGAGGAGATAGATTTTTACTGTTTTTCATATAATTCCAAATTGTGGGAGACCTAAAGGTCAGAGGTCAAAAGTCAGAGCGTAAAAGTTGTTCGGCATGAGGAGACGCATACGTGTATACAGGTTTCATGGCTGTACCTCAAACACAGCATGAGCTATACCTGTTCAAAGTTCGCACTTTCGAAGGCTTCCTACAGCGCCACCATTTGGCCGATTGCTGTATAAAGTAATAGCACACGTCGCCACTGTAAGCTGAACACATTGATGTTTTTATTTTCATTTTCTCACTAAGTATGTAGGAGTAGAAAGGAACCGAAGTTTTTTGATACTTGCACTGACTGCCTGCCTAGTATAGAAATAATGACAATATCTAAAGTGTGCTCGCCTTACAGGCGAGCCCACAATAAATATAGCTGGAAGCAGCGATAAAGTGGTCAAAGCCAAAAACACCTCAAATCATGAACACAGCCTGCAATGTGCCTGAAATTTTGCAAGCACATTCCCAATAGGTCAAGGAACAGATACCACCCTTCTCACATTGGCCTGTTATAGCGCCACCAGCGGGTCAACTTTTGCACAACACATTTTTGGAACAAAATGGACCAATCTTTGACGTCAGTAACGTCAAAGAGAGCACTGCCTGCGATCTTGACATTTTGTACTTTCATATCCAATGTTTTCTGGCTTGAAGCGAGCCCACAATTGTTTCGAAGGAACAATATTTTCTAGTTGTGGGCTCGCCAGTACCTGGCGAGCACACTTTAGATATTGTCATTATTTATTTATCTAGTAAGTAGACGGGATTTTCGGTTCCTTTCTACTCCTACATACTTAGTGAGAAAATGAAAATAAAAACATCAATGTGTTCAGTTTACAGTGGCGAAGTGTGCTATCATTTTCTATAGCAATCGGCCAAATGGTGGCGCTGTAGGAAGCCTTCGAAAGTGCGAACTTTGAACAGGTATAGCTCATGCTGTGTTTGAGTTACAGCCATGAAACCTGTATACACTTATGCGTCTCCTCATGCCGAACAACTTTTACCCTCTAACTTTTGACCTCTGACCTTTAGGTCTCCCACAATTCGGAATTATATGAAAAACAGTAAAAATCTATCTCCTCCTGGGATTTTCGCGTCAAGTGCACAAAACTTTTTTCACATGAACTTTGGACCAATACGGTCAGATTGATCAACCAGATTTTTTTTAAAGTGAAATATAATTTTTTAATGATTCAATCAATATTGCGGTTTTATGCAAATTATTCTTCGGCCTCTAAATCATACATGCAAAGTTACACGTTCATGGCATTTGGCAAAGATATGGAGGGTTAGTCAAAGTATCACTGATACCAATTTTATTCCAATCGGCCAAAGGGGGGCGCTATACGAAGCGTTTGAAAATTCAAACTTCAAACGGGCATAAGTCATGACTCTTTTCGTTTGAAGACATGCAACTTGTTACACGCGTGCTTTGACTCAAGCGGAAGACATCTGTGTCGTTGTTAAGTAAGCTCCGCCCTTCGATTTTCCGCCATTTTGAGCAGTTTGTAAAACGCGTAAACCCGCTTTTATTCTGGAATTTTCGCTCCACTTATGCGTCTCCTCATACCGAACAACTTTTACCCTCTAACTTTTGACCTCTGACCTTTAGTTCTCCCACAATTCGGAATAATATGAAAAACAGTAAAAATCTATCTCCTCCTGGGATTTTTGCGTAACGCGCATGAAACTTTTTTCACATGAACTTTGGACCAATACGGTCAAACTAGTCTCGGCGGATTTCTTTTAAAGTGAAATATAAATTTTTAATAATTCTATCAATATTGCGGTTTTATGCAAATTATTCTTCTGCCTCTAAATCATACATGCAAAGTTACACGTTCATGGCATTTGGCAAAGATGTAGAGGGTTAGTCAAGGTATCACTGAAACCAATTTTATTCCAATCGGCCAAAGGGGGGCGCTATACGAAGCGTTTGAAAATTCAAACTTCAAACGGGCATAAGTCATGACTCGTTTCGTTTGAAGACATGCAACTTGTTACACGCGTGCTTTGACTCAAGCGGAAGACATCTGTGTCGTTGTTAAGTAAGCTCCGCCCTTCAATTTTCCGCCATATTGAGCAGTTTGTAAAACACGTAAACCCGCTTTTATTCTGGAATTTTCGCTCCACGTGCACAAAACTTTTTTTACATGAACTTTGGACCGATATCTAAAGATCTGTCAGATCGGATTTCTTTAAAATTGAAACATGCTTTTTTAAATAAATTCAATGAATATTGCAGTTTTATGCAAATTATTCTTCTGCCTCTAAATCATACATGCAAAGTAACATGTTCATGGCATTTGGCAAAGATGTAGAGTGTTAGTCCAAATATCACTAAAACCAATCTTACCCCAATTGGCCAAAGGGGGGCGCTATATCATTTTGAGCAGTTTGTGAAACGCTTAAACCCGTTAGGATTTTTTTTTTGCAATTTGCTCGAAACATTCTACACAATCTAAGGACCTTTATCTAATATGCCTATGAAGTGCACACACACACAAAAAAAATAATAATAATGAATATAGCTGCAAGCAGCGATAAAGTGGCCAAAGCCAAAAACACCTCAAATCATGAACACAGCCTGCAATGTGTGTGAAATCTTGCAAGCACATTCCCAATAGGTCAAGGAACAGATACCACCCTTCTTACATTGGCCTGTTATAGCGCCACCAGCGGGTCAACTTTTGCACAACACATTTTTGGAACAAAATGGACCAATCTTTGACGTCAGTAACGTCAAAGAGAGCACTGCCTGCGATCTTGACATTTTGTACTTTTATAGCCATTGTTTTCTGGCTTGAAGCGAGCCCACAATTGTTTCGAAGGAACAATATTTTTCTAGTTTATCTATCAGGCAGGCAGGCAGGCAAGCAATCAGTAGACGGGATCTTCGGTTCCTTTCTACTCCTACATACTTAGTGAGAAAATGAAAATAAAAACATCAATGTGTTCAGTTTACAGTGGCGAAGTGTGCTATTATTTTTTATAGCAATCGGCCAAATGGTGGCGCTGTAGGAAGCCTTCGAAAGTGCAAACTTTGAACAGGTATAGCTCATGCTGTGTTTTAGGTACAGCCATGAAACCTGTATACACGTATGCGTCTCCTCATGCCGAGCAACTTTTACGATCTGACTTTTGACCTCTGACCTTTAGATCCCCCAGAATTTGGAATTATATGAAAAACAGTAAAAATCTATCTCCTCCTGGGATTTTTGCGATACGCGCATGAAACCTTTTTCACATGAACTTTGGACCAATACGGTCAAACTAGTCTCGGCGGATTTCTTTTAAAGTGAAATATAATTTTTTAATAATTCAATCAATATTGCGGTTTTATGCAAATTATTCTTCGGCCTCTAAATCATACATGCAAAGTTACACGTTCATGGCATTTGGCAAAGATGTGGAGGGTTAGTCAAAGTATCACTGAAACCAATTTTATTCCAATCGGCCAAAGGGGGGCGCTATACGAAGCGTTTGAAATTTCAAACTTCAAACGGGCATAAGTCATGACTCGTTTCGTTTGAAGTCATGCAACTTGTTACACGCGTGCTTTGACTCAAGCGGAAGACATCTGTGTCGTTGTTAACTCATTTAATGCCAGCCTATCACCACTAGAGGGCATCCCAGTGGCCAGAGAATAATAGAGATATGCTGGTAATGCATGCCCAAGCCCTGGAGCCATGACTTGCCAGAACACTTTCCTTTGTGCATTTACAGGAAGATGATGAAGTTAGCTTGAAGTTAGCTATTGGCTACCAAGCATTTTAGAAGATCTATTTTCGGCAATTTAGCCACGATTAAACCTTGCACACCTCATGCATGGGAAAAAAACAGAGAAGAATGAGCTCTAAAAAATCCAATGCAATCCTGGATTGCATTGTTGTGGTTTTGTGCAGTTTGTTCACAGCTTTCAAACAAAAAAATCCGATTGGAAATCCGTTCAGGCATTCTTGAGATAATAGCCATTATGTTATGTTGTTATGTAAACAAAAATGGCTGCCCTGTATGTTAGATGGGGTTGTATGGGGTTGGAACATGCAAAATCGCGATTGAAATCATGTTCACTAGTTTTGATGGGGTCCAAAAAAAAATTAAAAAAAAAAAATTAAAAAAAAAAGGTTTATAAAAAAAAAAAAAAAAAAAAAAACGAATTTATTCGGTTTTGGCACTCTTTAATACGTTTTAATAAACCGAATTTATTCGGTTTTGGCACTAGAAGAGTTAAGTAAGCTCCGCCCTTCGATTTTCCGCCATTTTGAGCAGTTTGTAAAACGCGTAAACCCGCTTTTATTCTGGAATTTTCGCTCCACGTGCACAAAACTTTTTTTACGTGAACTTTGGACCGATATCTAAAGATCTGTCAGATCGGATTTCTTTAAAATTGAAACATGCTTTTTTAAATAAATTCAATGAATATTGCAGTTTTATCATTATTTAAGCGAGCCCACAATTGTTTCGAAGGAACAATATTTTTCTAGTTGTGGGCTCGCCTAAAGGCGAGCACACTTTAGTTATTGTCATTATTTATTTCTATACTAGATCAAGTAGACCAAAAACTTCGGTTCCGTTCTACTCCTACATACTTAGTGAGAAAATGAAAATAAAAACATCAATGTGTTCAGTTTACAGTGGCGAAGTGTGCTATTATTTTCTATAGCAATCGGCCAAATGGTGGCGCTGTAGCAAGCCTTCGAAAGTGCGATCTTTGAACAGGTATAGCTCATGCTGTGTTTGAGGTCCAACCATGAAACCTGTATACACTTATGCGTCTCCTCATGCCGAACAACTTTTACCCTCTAACTTTTGACCTCTGAACTTTAGGTCTCCCACAATTCGGAATAATATGAAAAACAGTAAAAATCTATCTCCTCCTGGGTTTCTTTCGTTACGCGCACAAAACTTTTTTCACATGAACTTTGGACCAATACGGTCAAACTGTCTTCGCGGATTTCTTTTAAAGTGAAATATAATTTTTTAATAATTCAATCAATATTGCGGTTTTATGTAAATTATTCTTCGGCCTCTAAATCATACATGCAAAGTTACACGTTCATGGCATTTGGCAAAGATGTGGAGGGTTAGTCAAAGTATCACTGAAACCAATTTTATTCCAATCGGCCAAAGGGGGGCGCTATACGAAGCGTTTGAAAATTCAAACTTCAAACGGGCATAAGTCATGACTCGTTTCGTTTGAAGACATGCAACGTGTTACACGCATGCTTTGAATCAAGCGGAAGACATCTGTGTCGTTGTTAAGTAAGCTCCGCCCTTCGATTTTCCACCATTTTGAGCAGTTTGTAAAACGCGTAAACCCGCTTTTATTCTGGAATTTTCGCGTCACATGCACAAAACTTTTTTTACGTGAACTTTGGACCAATATCTAAAAATCTGTCAGATCGGATTTCTTTAAAATTTAAACATGCTTTTTTAAATAATTCAATGAATATTGCAGTTTTATGCAAATTATTCTTCTGCCTCTAAATCATACATGCAAAGTAACATGTTCATGGCATTTGGCAAAGATGTAGAGTGTTAGTCCAAATATCACTAAAACCAATCTTACCCCAATTGGCCAAATGGGGGCGCTATATCATTTTGAGCAGTTTGTGAAACGCTTAAACCCGTTAGGATTTTTTTTGCAATTTGCATGGTACATTCTACACACAATCTAAGGACCTTTATCTAATATGCCTATGAAGTGCGCACACACAACAAAAAAATAATAATAAATATAGCTGGAAGCAGCGATAAAGTGGCCAAAGCCAAAAACACCTCAAATCATGAACACAGCCTGCAATGTGCATGAAATCTTGCAAGCACATTCCCAATAGGTCAAGGAACAAATACCACCCTTCTCGCATTGGCCTGTTATAGCGCCACCAGCGGGTCAACTTTTGTACAACACATTTTTGGAACAATATGGACCAATCTTTGACGTCAGTAACGTCAAAGAGAGCACTGCCTGCGATCTTGACATTTTGTACTTTTATAGCCATTGTTTTCTGGCTTGAAGCGAGCCCACAATTGTTTCGAAGGAACAATATTTTCTAGTTTATCTATCAGGCAGGCAGGCGGTCAGTAGACGGGAACTTCAGTTCCTTTCTACTCCTACATACTTAATGAGAAAATGAAAATAAAAACATCAATGTGTTCAATTTACAGTGGCGAAGTGTGCTATTATTTTTTATAGCAATCGGCCAAATGGTGGCGCTGTAGGAAGCCTTCGAAAGTGCGAACTTTGAACAGGTATAGCTCATGCTGTGTTTTAGGTACAGCCATGAAACCTGTATACACGTATGCGTCTCCTCATGCCGAACAACTTTTACACTCTGACCTTTAGGTCTTCCACAATTCGGAATTATATGAAAAACAGTAAAAATCTATCTCCTCCTGGGATTTTCGCGTTACGCGCATGAAACTTGTTTCACATGAACTTTGGACCAATACGGTCAAACTAGTCTCGGCGGATTTCTTTTAAAGTGAAATATAATTTTTTAATAATTCAATCAATATTGCGGTTTTATGCAAATTATTCTTCGGCCTCTAAATCATACATGCAAAGTTACACGTTCATGGCATTTGGCAAAGATGTGGAGGGTTAGTCAAAGTATCACTGAAACCAATTTTATTTCAATCGGCCAAAGGAGGACGCTATACGAAGCGTTTGAAAATTCAAACTTCAAACGGGCATAAGTCATGACTCGTTTCGTTTGAAGACATGCAACTTGTTACACGCGTGCTTTGACTCGAGCGGAAGACATCTGTGTCGTTGTTAAGTAAGCTCCGCCCTTCGATTTTCCGCCATTTTGAGCAGTTTGTAAAACGCGTAAACCCGCTTTTATTCTGGAATTTTCGCTCCACGTGCACAAAACTTTTTTTACGTGAACTTTGGACCGATATCTAAAGATCTGTCAGATCGGATTTCTTTAAAATTGAAACATGCTTTTTTAAATAAATTCAATGAATATTGCAGTTTTATGCAAATTATTCTTCTGCCTCTAAATCATACTTGCAAAGTAACATGTTCATGGCATTTGGCAAAGATGTAGAGTGTTAGTCCAAATATCACTAAAACCAATCTTACCCCAATTGGCCAAAGGGGGGCGCTTTATCATTTTGAGCAGTTTATGAAACGCTTAAACCCGTTAGGATTTTTTTTTTGCAATTTGCATGAAACATTCTACACACAATCTAAGGACCTTTATCTAATATGCCTATGAAGTGCACACACAAAAACAAATAAAAAAAAATGAATATAGCTGCAAGCAGCGATAAAGTGGCCAAAGCCAAAAACACTTCAAATCATGAACACAGCCTGCAATGTGCGTGAAATCTTGCAAGCACTTTCCCAATAGGTCAAGGAACAGATACCACCCTTCTTACATTGGCCTGTTATAGCGCCACCAGCGGGTCAACTTTTGCACAACACATTTTTGGAACAAAATGGACCAATCTTTGACGTCAGTAACGTCAAAGAGAGCACTGCCTGCGATCTTGACATTTTGTACTTTTATAGCCATTGTTTTCTGGCTTGAAGCGAGCCCACAATTGTTTCGAAGGAACAATATTTTTCTAGTTGTGGGCTCGCCTATAAGGCGAGCACACTTTAGATATTGTCATTGTGGGCTCGCCTGTAAGGCGAGCACACTTTAGATGTCATTATTTCTATATTTATTTATCTATCAAGTTCTCCTCAAAACTTCGGTTCCTTTCTACTCCTACATACTTAGTGAGAAAATGAAAATAAAAACATCAATGTGTTCAGCTTAGAGTGGCGAAGTGTGCTATTATTTTTTACAGCAATCGGCCAAATGGTGGCGCTGTAGGAAGCCTTCGAAAGTGCGAACTTTGAACAGTTATAGCTCATGCTGTGTTTGAGGTCCAGCCATGAAACCTGTATACACGTATGCGTCTCCTCATGCCGAACAACTTTTACCCTCTAACTTTTGACCTCTGACCTTTAGGTCTCCCACAATTCGGAATTATATGAAAAACAGTAAAAATCTATCTCCTCCTGGGATTTTCGCGTCAAGTGCACAAAACTTTTTTCACATGAACTCTGAACCTATATCTACACAGGCTATGTGGTGAGAAGTTTGTACGTTTAATAATGATTTTTTAATAATTCAATATATATTGCGGTTTTATGCAAATTATTCTTCGGCCTATAAATCATACATGCAAAGTTACACGTTCATGGCATTTGGCAAAGATGTGGAGGGTTAGTCAAAGTATCACTGAAACCAATTTTATTCCAATCGGCCAAAGGGGGACGCTATACGAAGCGTCTGAAAATTCAAACTTCAAACGGGCATAAGTCATGACTCGTTTCGTTTGAAGACATGCAACTTGTTACACACGTGCTTTGACTCAAGTGGATATCTAAAGATCTGTCAGATCGGATTTCTTTAACATTGAAACATGCTTTTTTAAATAATTCAAACAATATTGCATTTTTATGCAAATTATTCTTCTGCCTCTAAAACATACATGCAAAGTCACATTTTCATGACAAAATAGTGTAGAGGGTTAGTTCAAATATCACTGAAACCAATCTTACCCCAAATGGCCAAAGGGGGGCGCTATATAATTTTGAGCAGTTTGTAAAACGCTTAAACACGTTTTTATTCTAGGATTTTTTTTGCAATTTGCATGAAACATTCTACATGCAATCTAAGGACCTTTATCTAACATGCCTATGAAGTGCACACAAAAAAATTATAAAATAATAATAATAAATATAGCTGCAAGCAGCGATAAAGTGTCCAAAGCCAAAAACACCTCAAATCATGAACACAGCCTGGGATGTGCGTGAAATCTTGCAAGCACATTCCCAATAGGTCAAGGAACACACAGACATATAAAGCTAGACGCCTCCTTCGGCTAGGGGGCGTATGCATCAGCAACCAAGGGAATCTTCGTCACTTCCGTGTTCATTGCTTCCGCGTGCGTCACACATACGGAAGTCGGTAAGCCAATCAGAGGCAGGTGGGGGCTGGTCTTTACGTATGCAGCCTGTAAGAACAGCTGAGCAGCGCAACATCGGAACTGGCTCTGTTGAAATGAATTGTGGTCCTTGGATAAGTCACGGAAAAGACACACTGTGATTGGCCAGTAGTCACTTTGACTGACAGCGTTCCCTTGGTTTTTCCAGGAAGTCCGGGCTAGAACTTTTGCACATCGCTCCAATTAACTGCAGAGGCGAACGAGGCATCTAGCTCTTTATATCTGTGAAGGAACAGATACCAACCTTCTCACATTGGCCTGTTATAGCGCCACCAGCGGGTCAACTTTTGCATAACACATTTTTGGAACAAAATGGACCAATCTTTGACGTCAGTAACGTCAAAGAGAGCACTGCCTGCGATCTTGACATTTTGTGCTTTTATAGCCATTGTTTTCTGGCTTGAAGCGAGCCCACAATTGTTTCGAAGGAACAATATTTTTCTAGTTGTGGGCTCGCCAGTACCTGGCGAGCACACTTTAGATATTGTCATTATTTATTTATCTAGTAAGTAGACGGGATTTTCGGTTCCTTTCTACTCCTACATACTTAGTGAGAAAATGAAAATAAAAACATCAATGTGTTCAGCTTACAGTGGCGAAGTGTGCTATTTGTTATTATAGCAATCGGCCAAATGGTGGCGCTGTAGGAAGCCTTCGAAAGTGCGATCTTTGAACAGGTATAGCTCATGCTGTGTTTTAGGTACAGCCATGAAACCTGTATACACGTATGCGTCTCCTCATGCCGAACAACTTTTACCCTCTAACTTTTGACCTCTGACCTTTAGGTCTCCCACAATTCGGAATTATATGAAAAACAGTAAAAATCTATCTCCTCCTGGGATTTTCGCGTCAAGTGCACGAAACTTTTTTTCACATGAACTTTGAACCTATATCTACACAGGCTATGTGGTGAGAAGTTTGTACGTTAAATAATGATTTTTTAATAATTCAATATATGTTGCGGTTTTATGCAAATTATTCTTCGGCCTCTAAATCATACATGCAAAGTTACACGTTCATGGCATTTGGCAAAGATGTGGAGGGTTAGTCAAAGTATCACTGAAACCAATTTTATTCCAATTGGCCAAAGGGGGGCGCTATACGAAGCGTCTGAAAATTCAAACTTCAAACAGGCATAAGTCATGACTCGTTTCGTTTGAAGACATGCAACTTGTTACACGCGTGCTTTGACTCAAGCGGAAGACATCTGTGTTGTTGTTAAGTAAGCTCCGCCCTTCAATTATCCGCCATTTTGAGCAGTTTGTAAAACGCGTAAACCCGCTTTTATTCTGGAATTTTCGCATCACGTGCACAAAACTTTTTTTACGTGAACTTTGGACCGATATCTAAAGATCTGTCAGATCGGATTTCTTTAACATTGAAACATGCTTTTTTAAATAATTCAAACAATATTGCATTTTTATGCAAATTATTCTTCTGCCTCTAAAACATACATGCAAAGTCACATTTTCATGACAAAATAGTGTAGAGGGTTAGTTCAAATATCACTGAAACCAATCTTACCCCAATTGGCCAAAGGGGGGCACTATATAATTTTGAGCAGTTTGTAAAACGCTTAAACCCATTTTTATTCTAGGATTTTTTTTGCAATTTGCATGAAACATTCTACACGCAATCTAAGGACCTTTATCTTTATTTAGCCTATGAAGTGCACACAAAAAAATTATAAAATAATAATAATAAATATAGCTGCAAGCAGCGATAAAGTGGCCAAAGCCAAAAACACCTCAAATCATGAACACAGCCTGGGATGTGCGTGAAATCTTGCAAGCACATTCCCAATAGGTCAAGGAACAGATACCAACCTTCTCACATTGGCCTGTTATAGCGCCACCAGCGGGTCAACTTTTGCACAACACATTTTTGGAACAAAATGGACCAATCTTTGACGTCAGTAACGTCAAAGAGAGCACTGCCTGCGATCTTGACATTTTGTGCTTTTGTAGCCATTGTTTTCTGGCTTGAAGCGAGCCCACAATTGTTTCGAAGGAACAATATTTTTCTAGTTATTTCTATACTATACTATACTATACTATATCAAGTTCTCCTCAAAACTTCGGTTCCTTTCTACTCCTACATAGGGATGGGTATCGTTAAGATTTTAGCGATTCCGATTCCGATTCCGGTTCTGCTTATCGATTCGATTCCTTATCGATTCTCTTATCGATTCTCAGCTGGTCAGAAATGGTGGCCAATAGTCTTTTCTACCTCCTCCACTCCTTTTCTTCTTTTTCTAGAGAGGTTTGGGTTATTTTTATTACTGTTTTGGGTGTTTATTTCCCACACAACGGTGTAACAAGTAACTGTTTATTAGTTATTTTAGCACACGGTGCAACACACGCATGCACACACACACACACACACACACACACACACACACACACACACACACACACACACACACTACAACATCGGGTATTATTTTTGTAATGGTTTTCTACAGTTTTTTATTCCCCATATACAATGGTGTTAGTTTGCAACAATGAGCCTACAGACAGTTTCTAGTTCTCAAATAAATAGACTTTGTTGTGCCATCAAAGCGGGATTTATTTGAAAACAAAATTTAAATTCAACTTCCCTTCCAACCGGAGGTGGCAAGGTGACCATGTGATTGATAATCAAACACCTTGTTTCAACATAGTGTATTCCCCAAAGTCAAGTACATTATTGTTTTAATATAGCTCTGTGTGTATATATCTTTAAAAAAAAAAAAAAAAAAAAAAAAAGCACCCCCCTAGCAGCGCCCCTGGAAACACCCTCAGCACCCCCCTTCCAGGCTGTTCCAGCGCCCCTGTATAAGCCTACTCTCTGTCGGTCGCGGAGCTGCTGCTGTACACAACTAAAGCAGAAGCACTGTCTTCAACAGTTTGGATCAAAGGATTTACATACTTTTCTTTCTTGCACATGTGATATAGGGGAGCATTTAGCAACACGGAGCACATTGGACATGTAGCGCGTTTTGTAGTAAGAACGTGGGAGGCGGCGGCAGGCGGGCTTGCAAAACAAACTTTTTTGGGCACTCTAGCTCGGCGGGAGACTTGTCCGTTAATGCAGTGAGCTTGAGTAACTAACAACTTAACTAGGAAAGCTGACGCCTCATTATCAAAACATGAACATTCTCGTGAAATATACAGCCAGACTTTAGAACGCCTCTGTTTAGACAACATGTTGGCTGAGCCTGCGTCTAAACAAGGCAGCGCGGCGCGTGTGTTATGTTATCGCGCATATGCAGGAATCGATAGCAGAATCGTTAAGGACGTTGGCTAACGATTCCATGGAACCGAACCACGGGCAACCGGTTCTCAACGAGAACCGGTTCTCGATACCCATCCCTACTCCTACATACTTAGACAGAAAATGAAAATAAAAACATCAATGTGTTCAGCTTACAGTGGCGAAGTGTGCTATTACTTTTTACAGCAATCGGCCAAATGGTGGCGCTGTAGGAAGCCTTCTTAAGTGCGAACTTTGAACAGGTAGAGCTCATTCTCTGTTATACGTACAGCCATGAAACCTGTATACACGTATGCGTCTCCTCATGCCGAACAACTTTTACCCTCTGACTTTTGACCTCTGACCTTTAGATCTCCCACAATTTGGAATTATATGAAAAACAGTAAAAATCTATCTCCTCCTGGGATTTTCTCGTTACGCGCACAAAACTTTTTTAACATGAACTTTGGACCAATACGGTCAAATTGATCAACCAGATTTTTTTTAAAGTGAAACATAATTTTTTAATAATTCAATGGATATTGCGGTTTTATGCAAATTATTCTTTTGCCTCTAAATCATACATGCAAAGTTACACGTTCATGGCATTTGGCAAAGATGAAGCGGGTTAGTCAAAATATCCCTGAAACCAATCTTATTCCAATTGGCCAAAGGGGGGCGCTATACGAAGCGTTTGAAAATTCAAACTTCAAACGGGCATAAGTCATGACTCGTTTCGTTTGAAGACATGCAACTTGTTACACGCGTGCTTTGACTCAAGCGGAAGACATCTGTGTCGTTTTTAAGTAAGCTCCGCCCTTCGATTTTCCGCCATTTTGGGCAGTTTGTAAAACGCGTAAACCCGCTTTTATTCTGGAATTTTCGCGTCACGTGCACAAAACTTTTTTTACGTGAACTTTGGACCAATATCTAAAGATCTGTCAGATCGGATTTCTTTAAAATTTAAACATGCTTTTTTTTAATAATTCAATGAATATTGCAGTTTTATGCAAATTATTCTTCTGCCTCTAAATCATACATGCAAAGTAACATGTTCATGGCATTTGGCAAAGATGTAGAGTGTTAGTCCAAATATCACTAAAACCAATCTTACCCCAATTGGCCAAAGGGGGGCGCTATATCATTTTGAGCAGTTTGTGAAACGCTTAAACCCGTTAGGATTTTTTTTTGCAATTTGCATGATACATTCTACACACAATCTAAGGACCTTTATCTAATATGCCTATGAAGTGCGCACACACACAAAAGAATAATAATAATAAATATAGCTGCAAGCAGCGACAAAGTGGCCAAAGCCAAAAACACCTCAAATCATGAACACAGCCTGCAATGTGCGTGAAATCTTGCAAGCACATTCCCAATAGGTCAAGGAACAAATACCACCCTTCTCACATTGGCCTGTTATAGCGCCACCAGCAGGTCAACTTTTGCACAACACATTTTTGGAACAAAATGGACCAATCTTTGACGTCAGTAACGTCAAAGAGAGCACTTTCTGCGATCTTGACATTTTGTACTTTTATAGCCATTGTTTTCTGGCTTGAAGCGAGCCCACAATTGTGTCCGAGGCTGGTGGAAACGGCCAAATGTCGGCAATTTTACAAGGCAGAAAATTCGAAAATAAGATTGATTTAAAATTTTCTTTGTTTTTCGTTTTTGTATATAATTAACAGTTTGAATATAGAAGAGGGTTTTCATTCCATAAGATATCTTTGTTAAGGTCGGTATATGGCAACATTAGTGTAGCAAAGTTGCCTTCTTTGGGAGAGTTTTACTGCTGTTTTAGGAGGCGGAGAATTGAGCTCTTTAGATTTGCATAGCGATTTCACGGGAGCACGATTGGTTTAAGGAATGCATTGTCTCGTATTTCAGCACGCCCATACAGCGTGCTATCTGCTTGTAAACAGTCTACACAGTAACTAACTTCATCTCGCTAATGTTAACGGTTTGCTGAAGACAGTATTCTGGAAGAATGTATTTTTTTTATGTATACATCGTGATCTCAGTCGCTCTCGGACACACAAAGAAAACGTGGAAAATCGAAGCAGCGTGTTGAAAACGCTATGTCATCATGAGTCCTTGTGCTGGCATTACAGGCGACACGCTCACTCGTCTGTAGTGAAAATAAAAGATACAGTTTCGCTACTCACCAAAACAACACTCAGAGTTCCCAACATCGCGTCTAAAATACACTTTTTTATCCAGATAACAGAATATTTCACCGGAAGGCAAAATGTGCAATGGACATTTCTATTGACAAGATCTGTAGAGGGCGGTGTGGAGTAACTAAAACCTCCGGTGAAAAAGTTTATTCTCTGGTAAAAAAAAGTGTATTAAAGTGTATTTTAGACGTGAGGTGGGGGTTTCTGAGTGTTCCCACTAAGTAAAGTAGGCTTCCATCACCCTTACGCCGTCTTTGTTTTGTTGAGTAACGAACCGTATTTTATGTTTATTACATGCAGACGAGAGGGTTCGCAGCCGTCCCTGCCTCGTAAGGGCTCATTGGTGACATAGCGTCAAGCGTCTCCTTGTTTCACTGGCTTTTAGCATTAAACTGCTGAGAGACTGTGAACTCACTTACTCAGCGTTTACATTACAAATCATAGTAGGCTTCTGCTTAACACAGTAGCCTACGACCAAGAAGAAGGGAGAAAAAGGAAAGAAAAGCTGCATTCTCTGTCCTGCGGGAAAAACCACAGATCTTCTCGTAATGGACAGCGTATCTCACATCTCAGCCTCTCGTCTGCTGCAGCCCATGAACGTTTCTCCGTTCTGTGTCCGAGCTAGAGTGCCCTAAAAAGTGTGTTTTGCAAGCCCGCCCGCCGCTTCCCACGTTCTTACTACAAAACGTGCTGCAAAAGTGCTCTGTGTTGCTAATGCTCCCAAGAAAGAAAACGTGTAAATCCATTGATCCAAACTGTAGAAGACCGTGCTTCACTGCTTCTGCTTTAGCTGTCTGCTTTATAGTCCAGTAATTTTAGGCCAAAATTAGGCTAAATCTAAAACAAATTGCAATAGTAGCAAACTCAACTGATTTTGTATCCTCAATATGTCCTTAGTGAGAGAAAAAAAGTCCCAAGGAATCCCATCAGGGGAAAGTTTTGAAAACGACCTACCTACCTTCACTTACTATACACTACAGTAATAGTACTATTGCAATTTGTTTTAGGTTTTTTCATATAATGACTGGACTATTTGCTGTGTACAGCAGATGCTCCGCAAGCTTCGTAGCCGACGTTAAAGAGTACACTGTAAACACTTTCTTTTGTAATAGACTTTTTTTTACACTGTAAAAACGTTTTCTTTTGTAATACACTATTTTAGTGAAAAATAAAAACTACAAAAAGGAGAAAATGACAGGATGAGCATATAAGGAGGGGAGGAGGTAAAAAAAGACCACTGGCCACTATTTCTGACATGGCTGCAAGCACTATAGCACAATATATTACCACGGGTCTACTACTAAATAGTAGTTTTAAATAATTGTAGTGGAATAAAAGTACATTTGAAGTTGACAGCTATACCACTGTGGGTGTGGTTTGACTTGGGGGGAGTGATTTAGGGGTGTAGGTAAGTACCTATTGTCCCTCCCATTGTCACACCCACTTCTGGCTACCTAGAGGTGTCAATGTTCCTGGCATTCAAATGGCTTTTTAAGCACTTTGGGGTTTATGGTGCAACAAGTTTAAAATCTCCATAACTTCTTCAAATATGCTCCAATTTCAACAAATGATACATCATATGAAAGCTTAGATTCTGTACTTGGATAATCTGTACAAAAAAGAAAAATGACCAATGCAGACATAAGGAACAAAGTACCAGACCCAGTCACAATTGTTTCGAAGGAACAATATTTTCTAGTTTATCTATCAGTCAGTCAGTCAGTCAGTCAGTCAGACAGACAGACAGACAGACAGACAGACAGACAGTAGACGGGAACTTCGGTTCCTTTCTACTCCTACATACTTAGTGAGAAAATGAAAATAAAAACATCAATGTGTTCAGCTTACATTGGCAAAGTGTGCTATTATTTTTTATAGCAATCGGCCAAATGGTGGCGCTGTAGGAAGCCTTCGAAAGTGCGATCTTTGAACAGGTATAGCTCATGCTGTGTTATACATACAGCCCTGAAACCTCTATACACTTATGCGTCTCCTCATGCCGAACAACTTTTACCCTCTAACTTTTGACCTCTGACCTTTAGGTCTCCCACAATTCGGAATTATATGAAAAACAGTAAAAATCTATCTCCTCCTGGGATTTTCGCGTCAAGTGCACAAAACTTTTTTCACATGAACTTTGAACCTATATCTACACAGGCTATGTGGTGAGAAGTTTGTACGTTAAATAATGATTTTTTAATAATTCAATATATATTGCGGTTTTATGCAAATTATTCTTGGGCCTCTAAATCATACATGCAAAGTTACACGTTCATGGCATTTGGCAAAGATGTGGAGGGTTAGTCAAAGTATCACTGAAACCAATTTTATTCCAATCGGCCAAAGGGGGGGCGCTATACGAAGCGTCTGAAAATTCAAACTTCAAACGGGCATAAGTCATGACTCGTTTCGTTTGAAGACATGCAACTTGTTACACGCGTGCTTTGACTCAAGCGGAAGACATCTGTGTCGTTGTTAAGTAAGCGCCGCCCTTCGATTTTCCGCCATTTTGAGCAGTTTGTAAAACGCGTAAACCCGCTTTTATTCTGGAATTTTCGCGTCACGTGCATAAAACCTTTTTTACGTGAACTTTGGACCGATATCTAAAGATCTGTCAGATCGGATTTCTTTAACATTGAAACATGCTTTTTTAAATAATTCAAACAATATTGCATTTTTATGCAAATTATTCTTCTGCCTCTAAAACATACATGCAAAGTCACATTTTCATGACAAAATAGTGTAGAGGGTTAGTTCAAATATCACTGAAACCAATCTTACCCCAAATGGCCAAAGGGGGGCGCTATATAATTTTGAGCAGTTTGTAAAACGCTTAAACCCGTTTTTATTCTAGGATTTTTTTTGCAATTTGCATGAAACATTCTACACGCAATCTAAGGACCTTTATCTAACATGCCTATGAAGTGCACACAAAAAAAATATAAAATAATAATAATAAATATAGCTGCAAGCAGCGATAAAGTGTCCAAAGCCAAAAACACCTCAAATCATGAACACAGCCTGGGATGTGCGTGAAATCTTGCAAGCACATTCCCAATAGGTCAAGGAACAGATACCAACCTTCTCACATTGGCCTGTTATAGCGCCACCAGCGGGTCAACTTTTGCATAACACATTTTTGGAACAAAATGGACCAATCTTTGACGTCAGTAACGTCAAAGAGAGCACTGCCTGCGATCTTGACATTTTGTGCTTTTATAGCCATTGTTTTCTGGCTTGAAGCGAGCCCACAATTGTTTCGAAGGAACAATATTTTTCTAGTTGTGGGCTCGCCTGTAAGGCGAGCACACTTTAGATATTGTCATTATTTCTATACTATACTATACTATACTATACTATACTATATCAAGTTCTCCTCAAAACTTCGGTTCCTTTCTACTCCTACATACTTAGACAGAAAATGAAAATAAAAACATCAATGTGTTCAGCTTACAGTGGCGAAGTGTTATATTACTTTTTACAGCAATCGGCCAAATGGTGGCGCTGTAGGAAGCCTTCTAAAGTGCGAACTTTGAACAGGTAGAGCTCATTCTCTGTTATACGTACAGCCATGAAACCTGTATACACGTATGCGTCTCCTCATGCCGAACAACTTTTACCCTCTGACTTTTGACCTCTGACCTTTAGATCTCCCACAATTTGGAATTATATGAAAAACAGTAAAAATCTATCTCCTCCTGGGATTTTCTCGTTACGCGCACAAAACTTTTTTAACATGAACTTTGGACCAATACGGTCAAATTGATCAACCAGATTTTTTTTAAAGTGAAACATAATTTTTTAATAATTCAATGGATATTGCGGTTTTATGCAAATTATTCTTTTGCCTCTAAATCATACATGCAAAGTTACACGTTCATGGCATTTGGCAAAGATGTAGCGGGTTAGTCAAAATATCCCTGAAAACAATCTTATTCCAATTGGCCAAAGGGGGGCGCTATACGAAGCGTTTGAAAATTCAAACTTCAAACGGGCATAAGTCATGACTCGTTTCGTTTGAAGACATGCAACTTGTTACACGCGTGCTTTGACTCAAGCGGAAGACATCTGTGTCGTTTTTAAGTAAGCTCCGCCCTTCGATTTTCCGCCATTTTGGGCAGTTTGTAAAACGCGTAAACCCGCTTTTATTCTGGAATTTTCGCGTCACGTGCACAAAACTTTTTTTACGTGAACTTTGGACCAATATCTAAAGATCTGTCAGATCGGATTTCTTTAAAATTTAAACATGCTTTTTTTAATAATTCAATGAATATTGCAGTTTTATGCAAATTATTCTTCTGCCTCTAAATCATACATGCAAAGTAACATGTTCATGGCATTTGGCAAAGATGTAGAGTGTTAGTCCAAATATCACTAAAACCAATCTTACCCCAATTGGCCAAAGGGGGGCGCTATATCATTTTGAGCAGTTTGTGAAACGCTTAAACCTGTTAGGATTTTTTTTTTGCAATTTGCATGATACATTCTACACACAATCTAAGGACCTTTATCTAATATGCCTATGAAGTGCGCACACACACAAAAGAATAATAATAATAAATATAGCTGCAAGCAGCGATAAAGTGGCCAAAGCCAAAAACACCTCAAATCATGAACACAGCCTGCAATGTGCGTGAAATCTTGCAAGCACATTCCCAATAGGTCAAGGAACAAATACCACCCTTCTCACATTGGCCTGTTATAGCGCCACCAGCAGGTCAACTTTTGCACAACACATTTTTGGAACAAAATGGACCAATCTTTGACGTCAGTAACGTCAAAGAGAGCACTTTCTGCGATCTTGACATTTTGTACTTTTATAGCCATTGTTTTCTGGCTTGAAGCGAGCCCACAATTGTTTCGAAGGAACAATATTTTCTAGTTTATCTATCAGTCAGTCAGTCAGTCAGTCAGACAGACAGACAGACAGTAGACCGGAACTTCGGTTCCTTTCTACTCCTACATACTTAGTGAGAAAATGAAAATAAAAACATCAATGTGTTCAGCTTACATTGGCAAAGTGTGCTATTATTTTTTATAGCAATCGGCCAAATGGTGGCGCTGTAGGAAGCCTTCGAAAGTGCGATATTTGAACAGGTATAGCTCATGCTGTGTTATACATACAGCCCTGAAACCTCTATACACTTATGCGTCTCCTTATGCCGAACAACTTTTACCCTCTAACTTTTGAGCTCTGACCTTTAGGTCTCCCACAATTCGGAATTATATGAAAAACAGTAAAAATCTATCTCCTCCTGGGATTTTCGCGTCAAGTGCACAAAACTTTTTTCACATGAACTTTGAACCTATATCTACACAGGCTATGTGGTGAGAAGTTTGTACGTTAAATAATGATTTTTTTTAATAATTCAATATATATTGCGGTTTTATGCAAATTATTCTTCGGCCTCTAAATCATACATGCAAAGTTACACGTTCATGGCATTTGGCAAAGATGTGGAGGGTTAGTCAAAGTATCACTGAAACCAATTTTATTCCAATCGGCCAAAGGGGGGCGCTATACGAAGCGTCTGAAAATTCAAACTTCAAACGGGCATAAGTCATGACTCGTTTCGTTTGAAGACATGCAACTTGTTACAAGCGTGCTTTGACTCAAGCGGAAGACATCTGTGTCGTTGTTAAGTAAGCGCCGCCCTTCGATTTTCCGCCATTTTGAGCAGTTTGTAAAACGCGTAAACCCGCTTTTATTCTGCAATTTTCACGTCACGTGCACAAAACTTTTTTTACGTGAACTTTGGACCGATATCTAAAGATCTGTCAGATCGGATTTCTTTAACATTGAAACATGCTTTTTTAAATAATTCAAACAATATTGCATTTTTATGCAAATTATTCTTCTGCCTCTAAAACATACATGCAAAGTCACATTTTCATGACAAAATAGTGTAGAGGGTTAGTTCAAATATCACTGAAACCAATCTTACCCCAAAAGGCCAAAGGGGGGCGCTATATAATTTTGAGCAGTTTGTAAAACGCTTAAACCCGTTTTTATTCTAGGATTTTTTTTGCAATTTGCATGAAACATTCTACACGCAATCTAATTGGACCTTTATCTAACATGCCTATGAAGTGCACACAAAAAAATTATAAAATAATAATAATAAATATAGCTGCAAGCAGCGATAAAGTGTCCAAAGCCAAAAACACCTCAAATCATGAACACAGCCTGGGATGTGCGTGAAATCTTGCAAGCACATTCCCAATAGGTCAAGGAACAGATACCAACCTTCTCACATTGGCCTGTTATAGCGCCACCAGCGGGTCAACTTTTGCATAACACATTTTTGGAACAAAATGGACCAATCTTTGACGTCAGTAAAGTCAAAGAGAGCACTGCCTGCGATCTTGACATTTTGTGCTTTTATAGCCATTGTTTTCTGGCTTGAAGCGAGCCCACAATTGTTTCGAAGGAACAATATTTTTCTAGTTCCAAAATAAAGCTTTTTATTTTGTACTTCTTTAGAAGTAAGCTATTTTTATAGCTATAAGCTATGAACTTTTTAAAGTTACTGCAATGCGTGCCATGGTCACGTGCAAAACAAGAACCAACCAACCATAAGGCAAATACAATAAAAAATACAAATAAAATTAAAACAGACATTTCTGCCATCTAGTGGCCTACTAAAAGTATTGGAACAGTGGTGGGTACATCAAATAACATTGCTCTCATTCGAACCAGACTGAATTAAGAAAAATAACAAAATCCAAAGCCTCCAAGGAGTGCTAGGCTGCCTCTGGCTGAAAAACCACATTATGCAGCATAGTGTTACATTTAATAGATAAACCCACCTCTCAGCAGCTGAAAGCGCATCAGTCAGTGTTACATCTAGACTCTAGATGTATGAATCTCTAGATTCTAGAGATTCAGATTAAGCCGCCTCTCAGAGGCTGAAAGACTTATGAAATATTATATAACAATATTACATTTAAAAATATATATTTAAGCCGCCTCTCAGTGGCTGAAAGACTTATGAAATATTTTGTAACAATGTTACATTTTTAAAAAGATTTAAGCCGCCTCTCTTTGGGGGAAAGACTTATGAAATATTATGCAACATAAATGTTACATTTAAAACATGATTTAAGCCGCCTCTCTGTGGGGGAAAGACTTATGAAATAGTATGCAACATAAATGTTACATTTAAAACATGATTTAAGCCGCCTCTCTGTGGGGGAAAGACTTATGAAATATTATGCAAGGTGCAGGTTACATTTCAAAAAAATTAAGCTTGACAGGTTTGCTGCACTAAGCCTGGCTCTGTGCGGGCGCATTATAATACCTCCGTGACTAAATACCCTCTCCACTGGTGCACTGGTAGCAGGGACACTAAGCACTCTCATAGCCACAGTAAACATTCTGGGGTAAACCTTAGCATTCCTCTCCCAGAAGTCCAGACACTCCTCCGTAGGTGTTTCGTCATCATCGGCCACAGCGGACTCTGTGTTCTGGATGTAGCGCTTGAGTTCAGCCTTGACAGATGTGGCATGGTCTGTGTTCTTCTTGCTTTTCTTCCGATAACCTGAAAAAAGGTGAGGAACTTTGGCAGGTGGTGTCGGCGACTGCTCCTTGTCATCATCTCCACTGCTGCTCTCTTGACGTATGGTGACTTGAGAAGCCTCAGCCAAGACATGGTCTGAAAAATTTACACAAAAACCATGTTAGTTACATTGTGATCAGATCATGATGTTAGACATACAGGGTGATGGTTAATTGCATTAATAATGACTGTACAGTACGTTATGACAAGTAAACCCACCCATAACCATCTCCTTCACGTCAATCTTCACATCATCTGGAATGAGGACATCATGCTCCAGCCAAAAGAGGCAGTATGATGGGTCCAGCAGTGCAGACATCATGTAAACCATATCTCCAAAGGGCAGCTCTCCTGCAGTTTTGTCCGACTCCTCCATTCTGACATTTACAAACATCCCCTGAATCAGAAAGAATGAGAATCAGCTTTATGGTCACATCATAGGTTTAGAAAAGTAAAAAGTGAAGTGGTCAAAATATATATTTGCGCAGAGCTCCCATTGTACCTGAAAACGGCATTGGAGGGACTTCTGGAGCGCTCTCACTAAACCGACCAGGTGACGTGCCTTCTTCAGCATACTGTTGAGGTGGCTGTTGAGTGACAGGATGCTAGGGAGAGCCGCACTGAGTGTAACCACTTTGTCCCCTTGTGTGAGATCTGTTGCTTGAAGAAAGGGGAAAAGAATGTCCACAAGCTCTTTCAGCTGGCTCAACTCTCTGCTTGTTAGGCACAGGCTTTTGTGTCCTTCCTCTTCCAGCATAGTGTTAAGGCTTTGGGGATCAAGGTCAGTGACTGCCTTTACAAGGCGGAGTGTTGAGTTCCAACGAGTTGCTACAGCAGAGGGGATGCTGCGATTGGCCCCAAACGTCTTCTCAAAGGCTTCCTTCAGTCCACATGTTGTATGAAGCAAACTGCAGAATTTCGTCACCTCTGCCATTGCGCAGTTGATAGTTTTGGTCTCCTTCAGTCCATCTCGCACAACAAGCTGCAATGAATGGGCAAAACACTGGAGCCTTTGTTGCCGGCAGCTTCTCTGGATGGTGTTCACTTCATCTTGGAGGTCTTCACTCACATCCTCCCACAAGTCACCATTTTCTAGGTCATCAACTTCAACCTCATCATCAGTGGACTCACTCCTCTCAGCTGCTGCAGTTGTTGAGGGGAAACAAACAGTGAAGGCCTTCTTCATATTTGAAGCGTTATCACTGATGATGTAATCCAATTTGTGTTTTATAGTGAACTTGTCACAGATCTCCTCAAATTTTTCACTGATTCGGACTCCAGTGTGAGAACCTGTGAATCGATCACAACTTAACAGAACCATCTGCAGTCTCGGGGGGGTTTTCTTCTCCAGTTCCATGAAGTGGGCTGTTACACCCAGAAAGCCACGCATGCTCCTGTCTGTCCAGATGTCCACTGTCACAGACACGGTCTCTGCTTTTTGTAATTTGGATTTGATCTCGGACTCTTTTAGGGATGCTAGATCACCCAGACGTCTGGTTACAGTGCTTCAACTTACTGGGCTATATCTTTCATCCATAACTGACATGAAGTTCTTGAAGCCAGGGTTCTCGAACCAGAGACAGAGGCAAGTTGCATGCGATGACGAGATCCTGAATGATGGATTCTGTGATGGCCTTCTGCCTGGGATGGCTCAGGCTATATATTTGAATACCATCTTTTGGTGGGGCCACAAAGGGATCCAGGCTGCCCTGACCCCCTTGGGCCTCTCGACAGGTGCATATTTTGGCCTTCTGATATTCAGCATACCTGTAAATGAACAACATGGAAGGTTGCTAATTATTTAAAATGTTATCATGACATTTTATATTTAACCCAAATCTAACCCTATATTTTATTAACCATAATGTTGCAATGCATGCTATGTCTGTCTGTTTTTCCATTACAGGAGTACATTGAATATGTACATGTACATTCATATAGGACTTTTCTGTTTGGATGTATGGGTCGGGATAGGGATAATGAAGGTTGGTTTGATATAAGACTTTATTAGAAGTTTGCATAGGAAAAAGTACAGTTTCATGACGGTACAGTTCACTGATACAAGGTCTACTAAATGAATATTTTGGCAGAATCAAACATCAGAATATATAGTAAGGCGGTCGTAAAGCCGAGCCGTGGCGTTTTTATATCGTTTAGCTGCTGTCTGGTTAAACAGTAAACACAGCACCCGGTTTTACAGTCGCCTCACTATAAAGTCAGAATTTATTCAGCAATGCCATGCCCATGATGTAGATATAGTACAAGTGTGGTAGTTTACTTTGTTGGTGTTTGTTTGCTGCTGTGCTTGCTTGGTGGTGCTCACTAAACGTGTTTGTTATCATAACCAGGCATTAGACGGCAACGCTCAGTTTATTTACCTCTCCTTGTGCACGGAATCGTAGTGGCGGAGGAAGTTGCTGGTTGTGGAGCCCTTTTCTTTAATGACGGCTTTGCAAACGTTGCACTTTGCCGTTCGGTTGTTTCCCTTTTGTATGAAGTTACTGTAGCCGAAAGTAATGATGAATGGCACCCGCACTTGCGGGGTGGGGGGGTGCCGGCTGCAGCAGCTGTCGCCATGATGATGATCTGGGAGTGAGTGAGGAGTTGTTGATAGTGGCGGCTCTTAAGGGATGCGCGCGCAGGGAGAGCTTCCTTTGCGGGAGGGGGAGGGAACAGTGAAACAAACAAATGAAATGTTCCCTCCAAAAAAAAAACATAAAATATATCCATTGCCCACGAGTCTTTTGTTGACGAGTCGAGTCTCAAGTCTTTAAGTGGCGAGTCCGAGTCGAGTCTGGAGTCGCCAAAAGTGTCACTCGAGTGGACTCGAGTGACGAGTTTTTAACTCGAGTCCCCATCTCTGGTGTGTGCATGTTTGAGAGTGAGCAAGGAGTAAGGAGCTCAACCTCTGTCTCTCTCCCCCCTCCCCCTCCCCTGTCTCTCTCTGTCTGTCTCTGTCTCTGTCTCTGTCTCTGTGTCTCTCTCTCTCTCACTCTCTCCAGAGTCAGTGAGGTTGGTGAATGGGTCTGGTGAGTGTTCAGGCAGAGTGGAGGTGAAGTCTGATCAGTCGTGGCTCTCAGTGTGTGAAGGTGACTTTGACCAGCAGGATGCAGAGGTGGTCTGTAGGGACCTTGGCTGTGGGGCTCCTTCAGTCCTCCAGGGGGCGCTCTATGGAGAAGGGAAGGCTCCAATGTGGACCAAAGAGTTCCAGTGTGAAGGCAGTGAGTCTGCTCTCCTGGACTGTAGAACCTCAGACTCAACTAGAAACACCTGCTCACCTGACAAGACTGTTGGACTCACCTGCTCAGGTGAAAGACAAACTCTTTATTTGGTTCGGAATAATATGTTTACAATCAACATCAAATAATTTTTCTTTTCACTGTTTATTGTATTGTCTCTGTGTATAGATGTCAGGTTGGTGGGAGGAGCCAGACAGTGTGCTGGTAGACTGGAGGTGAAACACCAGGGACAGTGGAGACCAGGGGTTGATGATTACTACTGGAACCTGAAGTCATCCTCTGTAGTGTGTAGACAGTTGGGCTGTGGCTCTGCTGTTTACACAGGAAGGAGTTATGGTTCTACAGATCAACCTGTATGGGGGATAACATTTTCCTGTGTTGGGACTGAGGCATCACTAAGGGAGTGTGTAAGGAAGGATGATGGTTATGGCTCCTCCTCCAGACTGGAGGTGTTCTGTTCAGGTAACAAACAATGACTTCAACAATGACACTAATCTATTCAATGATCACCAATATGCGGCCTGTGGGCCAGGTGCAGCCCTCCAGAGCCAGTTGTCTGGCCCACACTGACCCTGTTAGAACATGTTAATTAGTGGACAAAAAAAAAACATGACAAAATATCACAACACAACCTCTGATAAAGCGCACACGTGTGCACGTGTGTGTGTGTGTGTGTGTGTGTGTGTGTGTGTGTGTGTATGTGTGTGTGTGTGTGTGTGTGTGTGTGTGTGTGTGTGTGTGTGTGTGTGTGTGTGTGTGGGTGTGCATGTTTGAGAGTGAGCAAGGAGCTGAATACCTCTCTCTCTCCCCTCCTCCGTCTGTCTCTCTCTCTCTCTCTCTCTCTCTCTCCCTCTCTCTCTCTCTCTCTCTCTCTCTCTCTCTCTGTAACTCTCTCTCTCTCTGTAACTCTCTCTCTCTCTCTATCTCTCTCTCTCTCTCTCTCTCTCTCTCTCTCTCTCTCTCTCTCTCTCTCCAGAGTCAGTGAGGTTGGTGAATGGGACTAGTTTGTGTTCAGGCAGAGTGGAGGTGAAGTCTGATCAGTCGTGGCTCTCAGTGTGTGAAGGTGACTTTGACCAGCAGGATGCAGAGGTGGTCTGTAGGGACCTTGGCTGTGGGGCTCCTTCAGTCCTCCAGGGGGCGCTCTATGGAGAAGGGAAGGCTCCAATGTGGACCAAAGAGTTCCAGTGTGAAGGCAGTGAGTCTGCTCTCCTGGACTGTAGAACCTCAGACTCAACTAGAAACACCTGCTCACCTGACAAGACTGTTGGACTCACCTGCTCAGGTAAAAGACAAACTACATTTTGTTTGGAATAATATGTTTACAATCAACATACTATTATGTTTTCTTTTCACTTTTATTCTATTGTCTCTGTGTATAGAACCTGATGTCAGGTTGGTGGGAGGAGCCAGTCACTGTGCTGGTAGACTGGTGGTGAAATACCAGGGAGAGTGGAAAGCAGGGATTGGTGGGTCTGACTGGAACCTGAAGTCATCATCAGTAGTGTGTAGACAGTTGGGCTGTGGCTCTGCTGTTTACACAGGAAGCAGTGATCGTTTTACACGTCAACCTGTATGGGAAATTATGTCTTCCTGTGTTGGAACTGAGGCATCACTGAGGGAGTGTGGAAGGAAGATGGATCGTTATTATTCCTCCTTCAGACTGGAGGTGATCTGTTCAGGTAACAAACAATGACTTCAACAATGACAGTAATCTATTCAATGATCACCAATATGTGGCCCGTGGGCCAGGTGCAGCCCGCCAGAGCCAGTGTGTGTGTGTGTGTGTGTGTGTGTGTGTGTGTGTGTGTGTGTGTGTGTGTGTGTGAGTGTGTGTGTGTGTGTGTGTGTGTGTGTGTGTGTGTGTGTGTGTGTGTGTGTGTGTGTGTGTGTGTGTGTGTGTGTGTGTGTGTGTGTGTGTGTGTGTGTTCACGCGCGCGTGCATGCGTGTGCAAGGAGCTAAACCTTTGATAAAAGTGATGAAAAACAAAACTCTCTATCTCTCTCTCTCTCTCTCTCTCTCTCTCTCTCTCTCTCTCTCTCTCTC